>NW_022587767.1:0-62447 GCF_009834535.1 Camelus ferus
GAAACTGAAAGGAAAGTTGTGTTCCAACAATCTAGTTGAAGGACGCCTTTCACACACACTTATCTCTCAGAACTGAGCATGTGGAGAGACGTTCGTTCATCTAGCACAAAGGGAACGCTTTGCAGGAGAATTTTTACTCTGGTTTCTCAGTCTGTTTCCTAGTGCCGGTTTTGAAAGTTCCTGCAGTTTCACTGTATAACCGAGTTGGAGCTAGTATCTCCCCATATAATATATGGAGTGTAGTTGCAAACTGAAAAGGAACTTTGTGTTCCAAAAATATAGGTGAAGTACGGCTTTCACACACACTATCTCTCAGAACTGAGCATGGTAGAGACGTTCGTTCATCTAGCACAATGGAACGGGTGCAGGGGAAATTTTACTCTAGTTTCTCAGTTTGTTCTAGTGCCGGTGTGAAGTTTCTGCAGTTTTCACTGTAAAACCGAGTTGCAAATAGTACCTCCCCATATATATGTATGGAGTGTAGTTGGTAACTGAAAAGGAACTTTCGTGTTCCCAACAATCTAGTTGAAGGACGGCTTTCACACACACTTATCTCTCAGAACTGAGCATGTGGAGAGACGTTCGTTCATCCTAGCACAAGGGAACGGGTTGCAGGAGGAAACTTTTACTCTAGTTTCTCAGTGTGTTTCCTAGTGCCGAGTTTGAAGTTCCTGCAGTTTTCACTGTAAACCGAGTTGGAGCTAGTACCTCCCCATATATATGTATGGAGTGTAGTTTGCAACTGAAAAAGAACTTTGTGTTCCCAACAATCTAGTTGAAGGACGGCTTTCACACACACTTATCTCTCAGAACTGAGCATGTGGAGAGACGTTCGTTCATCTAGCACAAAGGGAACGGGTTGCAGGGAGAAACTTTTACTCTAGTTTCTCAGTGTGTTTCCTAGTGCCGGTTTGAAGTTCCTGCAGTTTTCACTGTAAAACCGAGTTGGAGCTAGTACCTCCCCATATATATGTATGGAGTGTAGTTTGCAACTGAAAAGGAACTTTGTGTTCCCAACAATCTAGTTGAAGGACGGCTTTCACACACACTTATCTCTCAGAACTGAGCATGTGGAGAGACGTTCGTTCATCTAGCACAAAGGGAACGGGTTGCAGGAGAAACTTTTACTCTATGTTTCTCAGTGTGTTTCCCTAGTGCCGGTTGAAGTTCCTGCAGTTTTCACTGTAAAACCGAGTTGGAGCTAGTACCTCCCCATATATATGTATGGAGTGTAGTTTGCAACTGAAAAGGAACTTTGTGTTCCCAACAATCTAGTTGAAGGACGGCTTTCACACACACTTATCTCTCAGAACTGAGCATGTGGAGAGGACGTTCGTTCATCTAGCACAAAGGGAACGGGTTGCAGGGAGAAACTTTTACTCTAGTTTCTCAGTGTGTTTCCTAGTGCCGGTTTGAAGTTCCTGCAGTTTTCACTGTAAAACCGAGTTGGAGCTAGTACCTACCCCATATATATGTATGGAGTGTAGTTTGCAACTGAAAAGGAACTTTGTGTTCCCAACAATCTAGTTGAAGGACGGCTTTCACACACACTTATCTCTCAGAACTGAGCATGTGGAGAGACGTTCGTTCATCTAGCACAAAGGGAACGGGTTGCAGGGGAAACTTTTACTCTAGTTTCTCAGTGTGTTTCCTAGTGCCGGTTTGAAGTTCCTGCAGTTTTCACTGTAAAACCACGTTGGAGCTAGTTACCTCCCCATATATATGTATGGAGTGTAGTTTGCAACTGAAAAGGAACTTTGTGTTCCCAACAATCTAGGTGAAGGACGGCTTTCACACACACTTATCTCTCAGAACTGAGCATGTGGAGAGACGTTCGTTCATCTAGCACAAAGGGAACGGGTTGCAGGAGAAACTTTTACTCTAGTTTCTCAGTGTGTTTCCTAGTGCCGGTTTGAAGTTCCTGCAGTTTTCACTGTAAAACCGAGTTGGAGCTAGTACCTCCCCATATATATGTATGGAGTGTAGTTTGCAACTGAAAAGGAACTTTGTGTTCCCAACAATCTAGGTGAAGGACGGCTTTCACACACACTTATCTCTCAGAACTGAGCATGTGGAGAGACGTTCGTTCATCTAGCACAAAGGGAACGGGTTGCAGGGAGAAACTTTTACTCTAGTTTCTCAGTGTGTTTCCTAGTGCCGGTTTGAAGTTCCTGCAGTTTTCACTGTAAAACCGAGTTGGAGCTAGTACCTCCCCATATATATGTATGGAGTGTAGTTTGCAACTGAAAAGGAACTTTGTGTTCCCAACAATCTAGTTGAAGGACGGCTTTCACACACACTTATCTCTCAGAACTGAGCATGTGGAGAGACGTTCGTTCATCTAGCACAAAGGGAACGGGTTGCAGGAGAAACTTTTACTCTAGTTTCTCAGTGTGTTTCCTAGTGCCGGTTTGAAGTTCCTGCAGTTTTCACTGTAAAACCGAGTTGGAGCTAGTACCTCCCCATATATATGTATGGAGTGTAGTTTGCAACTGAAAAGGAACTTTGTGTTCCCAACAATCTAGTTGAAGGACGGCTTTCACACACACTTATCTCTCAGAACTGAGCATGTGGAGAGACGTTCGTTCATCTAGCACAAAGGGAACGGTTTGCAGGGGAAACTTTTACTCTAGTTTCTCAGTGTGTTTCCTAGTGCCGGTTTGAAGTTCCTGCAGTTTTCACTGTAAAACCGAGTTGGAGCTAGTACCTCCCCATATATATGTATGGAGTGTAGTTTGCAACTGAAAAGGAACTTTGTGTTCCCAACAATCTAGTTGAAGGACGGCTTTCACACACACTTATCTCTCAGAACTGAGCATGTGGAGAGACGTTCGTTCATCTAGCACAAAGGGAACGGGTTGCAGGAGAAACTTTTACTCTAGTTTCTCAGTGTGTTTCCTAGTGCCGGTTTGAAGTTCCTGCAGTTTTCACTGTAAAACCGAGTTGGAGCTAGTACCTCCCCATATATATGTATGGAGTGTAGTTTGCAACTGAAAAGGAACTTTGTGTTCCCAACAATCTAGTTGAAGGACGGCTTTCACACACACTTATCTCTCAGAACTGAGCATGTGGAGAGACGTTCGTTCATCTAGCACAAAGGGAACGGGTTGCAGGAGAAACTTTTACTCTAGTTTCTCAGTGTGTTTCCTAGTGCCGGTTTGAAGTTCCTGCAGTTTTCACTGTAAAACCGAGTTGGAGCTAGTACCTCCCCATATATATGTATGGAGTGTAGTTTGCAACTGAAAAGGAACTTTGTGTTCCCAACAATCTAGTTGAAGGACGGCTTTCACACACACTTATCTCTCAGAACTGAGCATGTGGAGAGACGTTCGTTCATCTAGCACAAAGGGAACGGGTTGCAGGAGAAACTTTTACTCTAGTTTCTCAGTGTGTTTCCTAGTGCCGGTTTGAAGTTCCTGCAGTTTTCACTGTAAAACCGAGTTGGAGCTAGTACCTCCCCATATATATGTATGGAGTGTAGTTTGCAACTGAAAAGGAACTTTGTGTTCCCAACAATCTAGTTGAAGGACGGCTTTCACACACACTTATCTCTCAGAACTGAGCATGTGGAGAGACGTTCGTTCATCTAGCACAAAGGGAACGGGTTGCAGGAGAAACTTTTACTCTAGTTTCTCAGTGTGTTTCCTAGTGCCGGTTTGAAGTTCCTGCAGTTTTCACTGTAAAACCGAGTTGGAGCTAGTACCTCCCCATATATATGTATGGAGTGTAGTTTGCAACTGAAAAGGAACTTTGTGTTCCCAACAATCTAGTTGAAGGACGGCTTTCACACACACTTATCTCTCAGAACTGAGCATGTGGAGAGACGTTCGTTCATCTAGCACAAAGGGAACGGGTTGCAGGAGAAACTTTTACTCTAGTTTCTCAGTGTGTTTCCTAGTGCCGGTTTGAAGTTCCTGCAGTTTTCACTGTAAAACCGAGTTGGAGCTAGTACCTCCCCATATATATGTATGGAGTGTAGTTTGCAACTGAAAAGGAACTTTGTGTTCCCAACAATCTAGTTGAAGGACGGCTTTCACACACACTTATCTCTCAGAACTGAGCATGTGGAGAGACGTTCGTTCATCTAGCACAAAGGGAACGGGTTGCAGGAGAAACTTTTACTCTAGTTTCTCAGTGTGTTTCCTAGTGCCGGTTTGAAGTTCCTGCAGTTTTCACTGTAAAACCGAGTTGGAGCTAGTACCTCCCCATATATATGTATGGAGTGTAGTTTGCAACTGAAAAGGAACTTTGTGTTCCCAACAATCTAGTTGAAGGACGGCTTTCACACACACTTATCTCTCAGAACTGAGCATGTGGAGAGACGTTCGTTCATCTAGCACAAAGGGAACGGGTTGCAGGAGAAACTTTTACTCTAGTTTCTCAGTGTGTTTCCTAGTGCCGGTTTGAAGTTCCTGCAGTTTTCACTGTAAAACCGAGTTGGAGCTAGTACCTCCCCATATATATGTATGGAGTGTAGTTTGCAACTGAAAAGGAACTTTGTGTTCCCAACAATCTAGTTGAAGGACGGCTTTCACACACACTTATCTCTCAGAACTGAGCATGTGGAGAGACGTTCGTTCATCTAGCACAAAGGGAACGGGTTGCAGGAGAAACTTTTACTCTAGTTTCTCAGTGTGTTTCCTAGTGCCGGTTTGAAGTTCCTGCAGTTTTCACTGTAAAACCGAGTTGGAGCTAGTACCTCCCCATATATATGTATGGAGTGTAGTTTGCAACTGAAAAGGAACTTTGTGTTCCCAACAATCTAGTTGAAGGACGGCTTTCACACACACTTATCTCTCAGAACTGAGCATGTGGAGAGACGTTCGTTCATCTAGCACAAAGGGAACGGGTTGCAGGAGAAACTTTTACTCTAGTTTCTCAGTGTGTTTCCTAGTGCCGGTTTGAAGTTCCTGCAGTTTTCACTGTAAAACCGAGTTGGAGCTAGTACCTCCCCATATATATGTATGGAGTGTAGTTTGCAACTGAAAAGGAACTTTGTGTTCCCAACAATCTAGTTGAAGGACGGCTTTCACACACACTTATCTCTCAGAACTGAGCATGTGGAGAGACGTTCGTTCATCTAGCACAAAGGGAACGGGTTGCAGGAGAAACTTTTACTCTAGTTTCTCAGTGTGTTTCCTAGTGCCGGTTTGAAGTTCCTGCAGTTTTCACTGTAAAACCGAGTTGGAGCTAGTACCTCCCCATATATATGTATGGAGTGTAGTTTGCAACTGAAAAGGAACTTTGTGTTCCCAACAATCTAGTTGAAGGACGGCTTTCACACACACTTATCTCTCAGAACTGAGCATGTGGAGAGACGTTCGTTCATCTAGCACAAAGGGAACGGGTTGCAGGAGAAACTTTTACTCTAGTTTCTCAGTGTGTTTCCTAGTGCCGGTTTGAAGTTCCTGCAGTTTTCACTGTAAAACCGAGTTGGAGCTAGTACCTCCCCATATATATGTATGGAGTGTAGTTTGCAACTGAAAAGGAACTTTGTGTTCCCAACAATCTAGTTGAAGGACGGCTTTCACACACACTTATCTCTCAGAACTGAGCATGTGGAGAGACGTTCGTTCATCTAGCACAAAGGGAACGGTTTGCAGGGGAAACTTTTACTCTAGTTTCTCAGTGTGTTTCCTAGTGCCGGTTTGAAGTTCCTGCAGTTTTCACTGTAAAACCGAGTTGGAGCTAGTACCTCCCCATATATATGTATGGAGTGTAGTTTGCAACTGAAAAGGAACTTTGTGTTCCCAACAATCTAGTTGAAGGACGGCTTTCACACACACTTATCTCTCAGAACTGAGCATGTGGAGAGACGTTCGTTCATCTAGCACAAAGGGAACGGGTTGCAGGGGAAACTTTTACTCTAGTTTCTCAGTGTGTTTCCTAGTGCCAGTTTGAAGTTCCTGCAGTTTTCACTGTAAAACCGAGTTGGAGCTAGTACCTCCCCATATATATGTATGGAGTGTAGTTTGCAACTGAAAAGGAACTTTGTGTTCCCAACAATCTAGTTGAAGGACGGCTTTCACACACACTTATCTCTCAGAACTGAGCATGTGGAGAGACGTTCGTTCATCTAGCACAAAGGGAACGGGTTGCAGGGGAAACTTTTACTCTAGTTTCTCAGTGTGTTTCCTAGTGCCGGTTTGAAGTTCCTGCAGTTTTCACTGTAAAACCGAGTTGGAGCTAGTACCTCCCCATATATATGTATGGAGTGTAGTTTGCAACTGAAAAGGAACTTTGTGTTCCCAACAATCTAGTTGAAGGACGGCTTTCACACACACTTATCTCTCAGAACTGAGCATGTGGAGAGACGTTCGTTCATCTAGCACAAAGGGAACGGGTTGCAGGAGAAACTTTTACTCTAGTTTCTCAGTGTGTTTCCTAGTGCCGGTTTGAAGTTCCTGCAGTTTTCACTGTAAAACCGAGTTGGAGCTAGTACCTCCCCATATATATGTATGGAGTGTAGTTTGCAACTGAAAAGGAACTTTGTGTTCCCAACAATCTAGTTGAAGGACGGCTTTCACACACACTTATCTCTCAGAACTGAGCATGTGGAGAGACGTTCGTTCATCTAGCACAAAGGGAACGGGTTGCAGGAGAAACTTTTACTCTAGTTTCTCAGTGTGTTTCCTAGTGCCGGTTTGAAGTTCCTGCAGTTTTCACTGTAAAACCGAGTTGGAGCTAGTACCTCCCCATATATATGTATGGAGTGTAGTTTGCAACTGAAAAGGAACTTTGTGTTCCCAACAATCTAGTTGAAGGACGGCTTTCACACACACTTATCTCTCAGAACTGAGCATGTGGAGAGACGTTCGTTCATCTAGCACAAAGGGAACGGGTTGCAGGAGAAACTTTTACTCTAGTTTCTCAGTGTGTTTCCTAGTGCCGGTTTGAAGTTCCTGCAGTTTTCACTGTAAAACCGAGTTGGAGCTAGTACCTCCCCATATATATGTATGGAGTGTAGTTTGCAACTGAAAAGGAACTTTGTGTTCCCAACAATCTAGTTGAAGGACGGCTTTCACACACACTTATCTCTCAGAACTGAGCATGTGGAGAGACGTTCGTTCATCTAGCACAAAGGGAACGGGTTTGCAGGAGAAACTTTTACTCTAGTTTCTCAGTGTGTTTCCTAGTGCCGGTTTGAAGTTCCTGCAGTTTTCACTGTAAAACCGAGTTGGAGCTAGTACCTCCCCATATATATGTATGGAGTGTAGTTTGCAACTGAAAAGGAACTTTGTGTTCCCAACAATCTAGTTGAAGGACGGCTTTCACACACACTTATCTCTCAGAACTGAGCATGTGGAGAGACGTTCGTTCATCTAGCACAAAGGGAACGGGTTGCAGGAGAAACTTTTACTCTAGTTTCTCAGTGTGTTTCCTAGTGCCGGTTTGAAGTTCCTGCAGTTTTCACTGTAAAACCGAGTTGGAGCTAGTACCTCCCCATATATATGTATGGAGTGTAGTTTGCAACTGAAAAGGAACTTTGTGTTCCCAACAATCTAGTTGAAGGACGGCTTTCACACACACTTATCTCTCAGAACTGAGCATGTGGAGAGACGTTCGTTCATCTAGCACAAAGGGAACGGGTTGCAGGAGAAACTTTTACTCTAGTTTCTCAGTGTGTTTCCTAGTGCCGGTTTGAAGTTCCTGCAGTTTTCACTGTAAAACCGAGTTGGAGCTAGTACCTCCCCATATATATGTATGGAGTGTAGTTTGCAACTGAAAAGGAACTTTGTGTTCCCAACAATCTAGTTGAAGGACGGCTTTCACACACACTTATCTCTCAGAACTGAGCATGTGGAGAGACGTTCGTTCATCTAGCACAAAGGGAACGGGTTGCAGGAGAAACTTTTACTCTAGTTTCTCAGTGTGTTTCCTAGTGCCGGTTTGAAGTTCCTGCAGTTTTCACTGTAAAACCGAGTTGGAGCTAGTACCTCCCCATATATATGTATGGAGTGTAGTTTGCAACTGAAAAGGAACTTTGTGTTCCCAACAATCTAGTTGAAGGACGGCTTTCACACACACTTATCTCTCAGAACTGAGCATGTGGAGAGACGTTCGTTCATCTAGCACAAAGGGAACGGGTTGCAGGAGAAACTTTTACTCTAGTTTCTCAGTGTGTTTCCTAGTGCCGGTTTGAAGTTCCTGCAGTTTTCACTGTAAAACCGAGTTGGAGCTAGTACCTCCCCATATATATGTATGGAGTGTAGTTTGCAACTGAAAAGGAACTTTGTGTTCCCAACAATCTAGTTGAAGGACGGCTTTCACACACACTTATCTCTCAGAACTGAGCATGTGGAGAGACGTTCGTTCATCTAGCACAAAGGGAACGGGTTGCAGGAGAAACTTTTACTCTAGTTTCTCAGTGTGTTTCCTAGTGCCGGTTTGAAGTTCCTGCAGTTTTCACTGTAAAACCGAGTTGGAGCTAGTACCTCCCCATATATATGTATGGAGTGTAGTTTGCAACTGAAAAGGAACTTTGTGTTCCCAACAATCTAGTTGAAGGACGGCTTTCACACACACTTATCTCTCAGAACTGAGCATGTGGAGAGACGTTCGTTCATCTAGCACAAAGGGAACGGGTTGCAGGAGAAACTTTTACTCTAGTTTCTCAGTGTGTTTCCTAGTGCCGGTTTGAAGTTCCTGCAGTTTTCACTGTAAAACCGAGTTGGAGCTAGTACCTCCCCATATATATGTATGGAGTGTAGTTTGCAACTGAAAAGGAACTTTGTGTTCCCAACAATCTAGTTGAAGGACGGCTTTCACACACACTTATCTCTCAGAACTGAGCATGTGGAGAGACGTTCGTTCATCTAGCACAAAGGGAACGGGTTGCAGGAGAAACTTTTACTCTAGTTTCTCAGTGTGTTTCCTAGTGCCGGTTTGAAGTTCCTGCAGTTTTCACTGTAAAACCGAGTTGGAGCTAGTACCTCCCCATATATATGTATGGAGTGTAGTTTGCAACTGAAAAGGAACTTTGTGTTCCCAACAATCTAGTTGAAGGACGGCTTTCACACACACTTATCTCTCAGAACTGAGCATGTGGAGAGACGTTCGTTCATCTAGCACAAAGGGAACGGGTTGCAGGAGAAACTTTTACTCTAGTTTCTCAGTGTGTTTCCTAGTGCCGGTTTGAAGTTCCTGCAGTTTTCACTGTAAAACCGAGTTGGAGCTAGTACCTCCCCATATATATGTATGGAGTGTAGTTTGCAACTGAAAAGGAACTTTGTGTTCCCAACAATCTAGTTGAAGGACGGCTTTCACACACACTTATCTCTCAGAACTGAGCATGTGGAGAGACGTTCGTTCATCTAGCACAAAGGGAACGGGTTGCAGGGAGAAACTTTTACTCTAGTTTCTCAGTGTGTTTCCTAGTGCCGGTTTGAAGTTCCTGCAGTTTTCACTGTAAAACCGAGTTGGAGCTAGTACCTCCCCATATATATGTATGGAGTGTAGTTTGCAACTGAAAAGGAACTTTGTGTTCCCAACAATCTAGTTGAAGGACGGCTTTCACACACACTTATCTCTCAGAACTGAGCATGTGGAGAGACGTTCGTTCATCTAGCACAAAGGGAACGGGTTGCAGGAGAAACTTTTACTCTAGTTTCTCAGTGTGTTTCCTAGTGCCGGTTTGAAGTTCCTGCAGTTTTCACTGTAAAACCGAGTTGGAGCTAGTACCTCCCCATATATATGTATGGAGTGTAGTTTGCAACTGAAAAGGAACTTTGTGTTCCCAACAATCTAGTTGAAGGACGGCTTTCACACACACTTATCTCTCAGAACTGAGCATGTGGAGAGACGTTCGTTCATCTAGCACAAAGGGAACGGGTTGCAGGAGAAACTTTTACTCTAGTTTCTCAGTGTGTTTCCTAGTGCCGGTTTGAAGTTCCTGCAGTTTTCACTGTAAAACCGAGTTGGAGCTAGTACCTCCCCATATATATGTATGGAGTGTAGTTTGCAACTGAAAAGGAACTTTGTGTTCCCAACAATCTAGTTGAAGGACGGCTTTCACACACACTTATCTCTCAGAACTGAGCATGTGGAGAGACGTTCGTTCATCTAGCACAAAGGGAACGGGTTGCAGGAGAAACTTTTACTCTAGTTTCTCAGTGTGTTTCCTAGTGCCGGTTTGAAGTTCCTGCAGTTTTCACTGTAAAACCGAGTTGGAGCTAGTACCTCCCCATATATATGTATGGAGTGTAGTTTGCAACTGAAAAGGAACTTTGTGTTCCCAACAATCTAGTTGAAGGACGGCTTTCACACACACTTATCTCTCAGAACTGAGCATGTGGAGAGACGTTCGTTCATCTAGCACAAAGGGAACGGGTTGCAGGAGAAACTTTTACTCTAGTTTCTCAGTGTGTTTCCTAGTGCCGGTTTGAAGTTCCTGCAGTTTTCACTGTAAAACCGAGTTGGAGCTAGTACCTCCCCATATATATGTATGGAGTGTAGTTTGCAACTGAAAAGGAACTTTGTGTTCCCAACAATCTAGTTGAAGGACGGCTTTCACACACACTTATCTCTCAGAACTGAGCATGTGGAGAGACGTTCGTTCATCTAGCACAAAGGGAACGGGTTGCAGGGAGAAACTTTTACTCTAGTTTCTCAGTGTGTTTCCTAGTGCCGGTTTGAAGTTCCTGCAGTTTTCACTGTAAAACCGAGTTGGAGCTAGTACCTCCCCATATATATGTATGGAGTGTAGTTTGCAACTGAAAAGGAACTTTGTGTTCCCAACAATCTAGTTGAAGGACGGCTTTCACACACACTTATCTCTCAGAACTGAGCATGTGGAGAGACGTTCGTTCATCTAGCACAAAGGGAACGGGTTGCAGGAGAAACTTTTACTCTAGTTTCTCAGTGTGTTTCCTAGTGCCGGTTTGAAGTTCCTGCAGTTTTCACTGTAAAACCGAGTTGGAGCTAGTACCTCCCCATATATATGTATGGAGTGTAGTTTGCAACTGAAAAGGAACTTTGTGTTCCCAACAATCTAGTTGAAGGACGGCTTTCACACACACTTATCTCTCAGAACTGAGCATGTGGAGAGACGTTCGTTCATCTAGCACAAAGGGAACGGGTTGCAGGAGAAACTTTTACTCTAGTTTCTCAGTGTGTTTCCTAGTGCCGGTTTGAAGTTCCTGCAGTTTTCACTGTAAAACCGAGTTGGAGCTAGTACCTCCCCATATATATGTATGGAGTGTAGTTTGCAACTGAAAAGGAACTTTGTGTTCCCAACAATCTAGTTGAAGGACGGCTTTCACACACACTTATCTCTCAGAACTGAGCATGTGGAGAGACGTTCGTTCATCTAGCACAAAGGGAACGGGTTGCAGGAGAAACTTTTACTCTAGTTTCTCAGTGTGTTTCCTAGTGCCGGTTTGAAGTTCCTGCAGTTTTCACTGTAAAACCGAGTTGGAGCTAGTACCTCCCCATATATATGTATGGAGTGTAGTTTGCAACTGAAAAGGAACTTTGTGTTCCCAACAATCTAGTTGAAGGACGGCTTTCACACACACTTATCTCTCAGAACTGAGCATGTGGAGAGACGTTCGTTCATCTAGCACAAAGGGAACGGGTTGCAGGAGAAACTTTTACTCTAGTTTCTCAGTGTGTTTCCTAGTGCCGGTTTGAAGTTCCTGCAGTTTTCACTGTAAAACCGAGTTGGAGCTAGTACCTCCCCATATATATGTATGGAGTGTAGTTTGCAACTGAAAAGGAACTTTGTGTTCCCAACAATCTAGTTGAAGGACGGCTTTCACACACACTTATCTCTCAGAACTGAGCATGTGGAGAGACGTTCGTTCATCTAGCACAAAGGGAACGGGTTGCAGGAGAAACTTTTACTCTAGTTTCTCAGTGTGTTTCCTAGTGCCGGTTTGAAGTTCCTGCAGTTTTCACTGTAAAACCGAGTTGGAGCTAGTACCTCCCCATATATATGTATGGAGTGTAGTTTGCAACTGAAAAGGAACTTTGTGTTCCCAACAATCTAGTTGAAGGACGGCTTTCACACACACTTATCTCTCAGAACTGAGCATGTGGAGAGACGTTCGTTCATCTAGCACAAAGGGAACGGGTTGCAGGAGAAACTTTTACTCTAGTTTCTCAGTGTGTTTCCTAGTGCCGGTTTGAAGTTCCTGCAGTTTTCACTGTAAAACCGAGTTGGAGCTAGTACCTCCCCATATATATGTATGGAGTGTAGTTTGCAACTGAAAAGGAACTTTGTGTTCCCAACAATCTAGTTGAAGGACGGCTTTCACACACACTTATCTCTCAGAACTGAGCATGTGGAGAGACGTTCGTTCATCTAGCACAAAGGGAACGGGTTGCAGGAGAAACTTTTACTCTAGTTTCTCAGTGTGTTTCCTAGTGCCGGTTTGAAGTTCCTGCAGTTTTCACTGTAAAACCGAGTTGGAGCTAGTACCTCCCCATATATATGTATGGAGTGTAGTTTGCAACTGAAAAGGAACTTTGTGTTCCCAACAATCTAGTTGAAGGACGGCTTTCACACACACTTATCTCTCAGAACTGAGCATGTGGAGAGACGTTCGTTCATCTAGCACAAAGGGAACGGGTTGCAGGAGAAACTTTTACTCTAGTTTCTCAGTGTGTTTCCTAGTGCCGGTTTGAAGTTCCTGCAGTTTTCACTGTAAAACCGAGTTGGAGCTAGTACCTCCCCATATATATGTATGGAGTGTAGTTTGCAACTGAAAAGGAACTTTGTGTTCCCAACAATCTAGTTGAAGGACGGCTTTCACACACACTTATCTCTCAGAACTGAGCATGTGGAGAGACGTTCGTTCATCTAGCACAAAGGGAACGGGTTGCAGGAGAAACTTTTACTCTAGTTTCTCAGTGTGTTTCCTAGTGCCGGTTTGAAGTTCCTGCAGTTTTCACTGTAAAACCGAGTTGGAGCTAGTACCTCCCCATATATATGTATGGAGTGTAGTTTGCAACTGAAAAGGAACTTTGTGTTCCCAACAATCTAGTTGAAGGACGGCTTTCACACACACTTATCTCTCAGAACTGAGCATGTGGAGAGACGTTCGTTCATCTAGCACAAAGGGAACGGGTTGCAGGAGAAACTTTTACTCTAGTTTCTCAGTGTGTTTCCTAGTGCCGGTTTGAAGTTCCTGCAGTTTTCACTGTAAAACCGAGTTGGAGCTAGTACCTCCCCATATATATGTATGGAGTGTAGTTTGCAACTGAAAAGGAACTTTGTGTTCCCAACAATCTAGTTGAAGGACGGCTTTCACACACACTTATCTCTCAGAACTGAGCATGTGGAGAGACGTTCGTTCATCTAGCACAAAGGGAACGGGTTGCAGGAGAAACTTTTACTCTAGTTTCTCAGTGTGTTTCCTAGTGCCGGTTTGAAGTTCCTGCAGTTTTCACTGTAAAACCGAGTTGGAGCTAGTACCTCCCCATATATATGTATGGAGTGTAGTTTGCAACTGAAAAGGAACTTTGTGTTCCCAACAATCTAGTTGAAGGACGGCTTTCACACACACTTATCTCTCAGAACTGAGCATGTGGAGAGACGTTCGTTCATCTAGCACAAAGGGAACGGGTTGCAGGAGAAACTTTTACTCTAGTTTCTCAGTGTGTTTCCTAGTGCCGGTTTGAAGTTCCTGCAGTTTTCACTGTAAAACCGAGTTGGAGCTAGTACCTCCCCATATATATGTATGGAGTGTAGTTTGCAACTGAAAAGGAACTTTGTGTTCCCAACAATCTAGTTGAAGGACGGCTTTCACACACACTTATCTCTCAGAACTGAGCATGTGGAGAGACGTTCGTTCATCTAGCACAAAGGGAACGGGTTGCAGGAGAAACTTTTACTCTAGTTTCTCAGTGTGTTTCCTAGTGCCGGTTTGAAGTTCCTGCAGTTTTCACTGTAAAACCGAGTTGGAGCTAGTACCTCCCCATATATATGTATGGAGTGTAGTTTGCAACTGAAAAGGAACTTTGTGTTCCCAACAATCTAGTTGAAGGACGGCTTTCACACACACTTATCTCTCAGAACTGAGCATGTGGAGAGACGTTCGTTCATCTAGCACAAAGGGAACGGGTTGCAGGAGAAACTTTTACTCTAGTTTCTCAGTGTGTTTCCTAGTGCCGGTTTGAAGTTCCTGCAGTTTTCACTGTAAAACCGAGTTGGAGCTAGTACCTCCCCATATATATGTATGGAGTGTAGTTTGCAACTGAAAAGGAACTTTGTGTTCCCAACAATCTAGTTGAAGGACGGCTTTCACACACACTTATCTCTCAGAACTGAGCATGTGGAGAGACGTTCGTTCATCTAGCACAAAGGGAACGGGTTGCAGGAGAAACTTTTACTCTAGTTTCTCAGTGTGTTTCCTAGTGCCGGTTTGAAGTTCCTGCAGTTTTCACTGTAAAACCGAGTTGGAGCTAGTACCTCCCCATATATATGTATGGAGTGTAGTTTGCAACTGAAAAGGAACTTTGTGTTCCCAACAATCTAGTTGAAGGACGGCTTTCACACACACTTATCTCTCAGAACTGAGCATGTGGAGAGACGTTCGTTCATCTAGCACAAAGGGAACGGGTTGCAGGAGAAACTTTTACTCTAGTTTCTCAGTGTGTTTCCTAGTGCCGGTTTGAAGTTCCTGCAGTTTTCACTGTAAAACCGAGTTGGAGCTAGTACCTCCCCATATATATGTATGGAGTGTAGTTTGCAACTGAAAAGGAACTTTGTGTTCCCAACAATCTAGTTGAAGGACGGCTTTCACACACACTTATCTCTCAGAACTGAGCATGTGGAGAGACGTTCGTTCATCTAGCACAAAGGGAACGGGTTGCAGGAGAAACTTTTACTCTAGTTTCTCAGTGTGTTTCCTAGTGCCGGTTTGAAGTTCCTGCAGTTTTCACTGTAAAACCGAGTTGGAGCTAGTACCTCCCCATATATATGTATGGAGTGTAGTTTGCAACTGAAAAGGAACTTTGTGTTCCCAACAATCTAGTTGAAGGACGGCTTTCACACACACTTATCTCTCAGAACTGAGCATGTGGAGAGACGTTCGTTCATCTAGCACAAAGGGAACGGGTTGCAGGAGAAACTTTTACTCTAGTTTCTCAGTGTGTTTCCTAGTGCCGGTTTGAAGTTCCTGCAGTTTTCACTGTAAAACCGAGTTGGAGCTAGTACCTCCCCATATATATGTATGGAGTGTAGTTTGCAACTGAAAAGGAACTTTGTGTTCCCAACAATCTAGTTGAAGGACGGCTTTCACACACACTTATCTCTCAGAACTGAGCATGTGGAGAGACGTTCGTTCATCTAGCACAAAGGGAACGGGTTGCAGGAGAAACTTTTACTCTAGTTTCTCAGTGTGTTTCCTAGTGCCGGTTTGAAGTTCCTGCAGTTTTCACTGTAAAACCGAGTTGGAGCTAGTACCTCCCCATATATATGTATGGAGTGTAGTTTGCAACTGAAAAGGAACTTTGTGTTCCCAACAATCTAGTTGAAGGACGGCTTTCACACACACTTATCTCTCAGAACTGAGCATGTGGAGAGACGTTCGTTCATCTAGCACAAAGGGAACGGGTTGCAGGAGAAACTTTTACTCTAGTTTCTCAGTGTGTTTCCTAGTGCCGGTTTGAAGTTCCTGCAGTTTTCACTGTAAAACCGAGTTGGAGCTAGTACCTCCCCATATATATGTATGGAGTGTAGTTTGCAACTGAAAAGGAACTTTGTGTTCCCAACAATCTAGTTGAAGGACGGCTTTCACACACACTTATCTCTCAGAACTGAGCATGTGGAGAGACGTTCGTTCATCTAGCACAAAGGGAACGGGTTGCAGGAGAAACTTTTACTCTAGTTTCTCAGTGTGTTTCCTAGTGCCGGTTTGAAGTTCCTGCAGTTTTCACTGTAAAACCGAGTTGGAGCTAGTACCTCCCCATATATATGTATGGAGTGTAGTTTGCAACTGAAAAGGAACTTTGTGTTCCCAACAATCTAGTTGAAGGACGGCTTTCACACACACTTATCTCTCAGAACTGAGCATGTGGAGAGACGTTCGTTCATCTAGCACAAAGGGAACGGGTTGCAGGAGAAACTTTTACTCTAGTTTCTCAGTGTGTTTCCTAGTGCCGGTTTGAAGTTCCTGCAGTTTTCACTGTAAAACCGAGTTGGAGCTAGTACCTCCCCATATATATGTATGGAGTGTAGTTTGCAACTGAAAAGGAACTTTGTGTTCCCAACAATCTAGTTGAAGGACGGCTTTCACACACACTTATCTCTCAGAACTGAGCATGTGGAGAGACGTTCGTTCATCTAGCACAAAGGGAACGGGTTGCAGGAGAAACTTTTACTCTAGTTTCTCAGTGTGTTTCCTAGTGCCGGTTTGAAGTTCCTGCAGTTTTCACTGTAAAACCGAGTTGGAGCTAGTACCTCCCCATATATATGTATGGAGTGTAGTTTGCAACTGAAAAGGAACTTTGTGTTCCCAACAATCTAGTTGAAGGACGGCTTTCACACACACTTATCTCTCAGAACTGAGCATGTGGAGAGACGTTCGTTCATCTAGCACAAAGGGAACGGGTTGCAGGAGAAACTTTTACTCTAGTTTCTCAGTGTGTTTCCTAGTGCCGGTTTGAAGTTCCTGCAGTTTTCACTGTAAAACCGAGTTGGAGCTAGTACCTCCCCATATATATGTATGGAGTGTAGTTTGCAACTGAAAAGGAACTTTGTGTTCCCAACAATCTAGTTGAAGGACGGCTTTCACACACACTTATCTCTCAGAACTGAGCATGTGGAGAGACGTTCGTTCATCTAGCACAAAGGGAACGGGTTGCAGGAGAAACTTTTACTCTAGTTTCTCAGTGTGTTTCCTAGTGCCGGTTTGAAGTTCCTGCAGTTTTCACTGTAAAACCGAGTTGGAGCTAGTACCTCCCCATATATATGTATGGAGTGTAGTTTGCAACTGAAAAGGAACTTTGTGTTCCCAACAATCTAGTTGAAGGACGGCTTTCACACACACTTATCTCTCAGAACTGAGCATGTGGAGAGACGTTCGTTCATCTAGCACAAAGGGAACGGGTTGCAGGAGAAACTTTTACTCTAGTTTCTCAGTGTGTTTCCTAGTGCCGGTTTGAAGTTCCTGCAGTTTTCACTGTAAAACCGAGTTGGAGCTAGTACCTCCCCATATATATGTATGGAGTGTAGTTTGCAACTGAAAAGGAACTTTGTGTTCCCAACAATCTAGTTGAAGGACGGCTTTCACACACACTTATCTCTCAGAACTGAGCATGTGGAGAGACGTTCGTTCATCTAGCACAAAGGGAACGGGTTGCAGGAGAAACTTTTACTCTAGTTTCTCAGTGTGTTTCCTAGTGCCGGTTTGAAGTTCCTGCAGTTTTCACTGTAAAACCGAGTTGGAGCTAGTACCTCCCCATATATATGTATGGAGTGTAGTTTGCAACTGAAAAGGAACTTTGTGTTCCCAACAATCTAGTTGAAGGACGGCTTTCACACACACTTATCTCTCAGAACTGAGCATGTGGAGAGACGTTCGTTCATCTAGCACAAAGGGAACGGGTTGCAGGAGAAACTTTTACTCTAGTTTCTCAGTGTGTTTCCTAGTGCCGGTTTGAAGTTCCTGCAGTTTTCACTGTAAAACCGAGTTGGAGCTAGTACCTCCCCATATATATGTATGGAGTGTAGTTTGCAACTGAAAAGGAACTTTGTGTTCCCAACAATCTAGTTGAAGGACGGCTTTCACACACACTTATCTCTCAGAACTGAGCATGTGGAGAGACGTTCGTTCATCTAGCACAAAGGGAACGGGTTGCAGGAGAAACTTTTACTCTAGTTTCTCAGTGTGTTTCCTAGTGCCGGTTTGAAGTTCCTGCAGTTTTCACTGTAAAACCGAGTTGGAGCTAGTACCTCCCCATATATATGTATGGAGTGTAGTTTGCAACTGAAAAGGAACTTTGTGTTCCCAACAATCTAGTTGAAGGACGGCTTTCACACACACTTATCTCTCAGAACTGAGCATGTGGAGAGACGTTCGTTCATCTAGCACAAAGGGAACGGGTTGCAGGAGAAACTTTTACTCTAGTTTCTCAGTGTGTTTCCTAGTGCCGGTTTGAAGTTCCTGCAGTTTTCACTGTAAAACCGAGTTGGAGCTAGTACCTCCCCATATATATGTATGGAGTGTAGTTTGCAACTGAAAAGGAACTTTGTGTTCCCAACAATCTAGTTGAAGGACGGCTTTCACACACACTTATCTCTCAGAACTGAGCATGTGGAGAGACGTTCGTTCATCTAGCACAAAGGGAACGGGTTGCAGGAGAAACTTTTACTCTAGTTTCTCAGTGTGTTTCCTAGTGCCGGTTTGAAGTTCCTGCAGTTTTCACTGTAAAACCGAGTTGGAGCTAGTACCTCCCCATATATATGTATGGAGTGTAGTTTGCAACTGAAAAGGAACTTTGTGTTCCCAACAATCTAGTTGAAGGACGGCTTTCACACACACTTATCTCTCAGAACTGAGCATGTGGAGAGACGTTCGTTCATCTAGCACAAAGGGAACGGGTTGCAGGAGAAACTTTTACTCTAGTTTCTCAGTGTGTTTCCTAGTGCCGGTTTGAAGTTCCTGCAGTTTTCACTGTAAAACCGAGTTGGAGCTAGTACCTCCCCATATATATGTATGGAGTGTAGTTTGCAACTGAAAAGGAACTTTGTGTTCCCAACAATCTAGTTGAAGGACGGCTTTCACACACACTTATCTCTCAGAACTGAGCATGTGGAGAGACGTTCGTTCATCTAGCACAAAGGGAACGGGTTGCAGGAGAAACTTTTACTCTAGTTTCTCAGTGTGTTTCCTAGTGCCGGTTTGAAGTTCCTGCAGTTTTCACTGTAAAACCGAGTTGGAGCTAGTACCTCCCCATATATATGTATGGAGTGTAGTTTGCAACTGAAAAGGAACTTTGTGTTCCCAACAATCTAGTTGAAGGACGGCTTTCACACACACTTATCTCTCAGAACTGAGCATGTGGAGAGACGTTCGTTCATCTAGCACAAAGGGAACGGGTTGCAGGAGAAACTTTTACTCTAGTTTCTCAGTGTGTTTCCTAGTGCCGGTTTGAAGTTCCTGCAGTTTTCACTGTAAAACCGAGTTGGAGCTAGTACCTCCCCATATATATGTATGGAGTGTAGTTTGCAACTGAAAAGGAACTTTGTGTTCCCAACAATCTAGTTGAAGGACGGCTTTCACACACACTTATCTCTCAGAACTGAGCATGTGGAGAGACGTTCGTTCATCTAGCACAAAGGGAACGGGTTGCAGGAGAAACTTTTACTCTAGTTTCTCAGTGTGTTTCCTAGTGCCGGTTTGAAGTTCCTGCAGTTTTCACTGTAAAACCGAGTTGGAGCTAGTACCTCCCCATATATATGTATGGAGTGTAGTTTGCAACTGAAAAGGAACTTTGTGTTCCCAACAATCTAGTTGAAGGACGGCTTTCACACACACTTATCTCTCAGAACTGAGCATGTGGAGAGACGTTCGTTCATCTAGCACAAAGGGAACGGGTTGCAGGAGAAACTTTTACTCTAGTTTCTCAGTGTGTTTCCTAGTGCCGGTTTGAAGTTCCTGCAGTTTTCACTGTAAAACCGAGTTGGAGCTAGTACCTCCCCATATATATGTATGGAGTGTAGTTTGCAACTGAAAAGGAACTTTGTGTTCCCAACAATCTAGTTGAAGGACGGCTTTCACACACACTTATCTCTCAGAACTGAGCATGTGGAGAGACGTTCGTTCATCTAGCACAAAGGGAACGGGTTGCAGGAGAAACTTTTACTCTAGTTTCTCAGTGTGTTTCCTAGTGCCGGTTTGAAGTTCCTGCAGTTTTCACTGTAAAACCGAGTTGGAGCTAGTACCTCCCCATATATATGTATGGAGTGTAGTTTGCAACTGAAAAGGAACTTTGTGTTCCCAACAATCTAGTTGAAGGACGGCTTTCACACACACTTATCTCTCAGAACTGAGCATGTGGAGAGACGTTCGTTCATCTAGCACAAAGGGAACGGGTTGCAGGAGAAACTTTTACTCTAGTTTCTCAGTGTGTTTCCTAGTGCCGGTTTGAAGTTCCTGCAGTTTTCACTGTAAAACCGAGTTGGAGCTAGTACCTCCCCATATATATGTATGGAGTGTAGTTTGCAACTGAAAAGGAACTTTGTGTTCCCAACAATCTAGTTGAAGGACGGCTTTCACACACACTTATCTCTCAGAACTGAGCATGTGGAGAGACGTTCGTTCATCTAGCACAAAGGGAACGGGTTGCAGGAGAAACTTTTACTCTAGTTTCTCAGTGTGTTTCCTAGTGCCGGTTTGAAGTTCCTGCAGTTTTCACTGTAAAACCGAGTTGGAGCTAGTACCTCCCCATATATATGTATGGAGTGTAGTTTGCAACTGAAAAGGAACTTTGTGTTCCCAACAATCTAGTTGAAGGACGGCTTTCACACACACTTATCTCTCAGAACTGAGCATGTGGAGAGACGTTCGTTCATCTAGCACAAAGGGAACGGGTTGCAGGAGAAACTTTTACTCTAGTTTCTCAGTGTGTTTCCTAGTGCCGGTTTGAAGTTCCTGCAGTTTTCACTGTAAAACCGAGTTGGAGCTAGTACCTCCCCATATATATGTATGGAGTGTAGTTTGCAACTGAAAAGGAACTTTGTGTTCCCAACAATCTAGTTGAAGGACGGCTTTCACACACACTTATCTCTCAGAACTGAGCATGTGGAGAGACGTTCGTTCATCTAGCACAAAGGGAACGGGTTGCAGGAGAAACTTTTACTCTAGTTTCTCAGTGTGTTTCCTAGTGCCGGTTTGAAGTTCCTGCAGTTTTCACTGTAAAACCGAGTTGGAGCTAGTACCTCCCCATATATATGTATGGAGTGTAGTTTGCAACTGAAAAGGAACTTTGTGTTCCCAACAATCTAGTTGAAGGACGGCTTTCACACACACTTATCTCTCAGAACTGAGCATGTGGAGAGACGTTCGTTCATCTAGCACAAAGGGAACGGGTTGCAGGAGAAACTTTTACTCTAGTTTCTCAGTGTGTTTCCTAGTGCCGGTTTGAAGTTCCTGCAGTTTTCACTGTAAAACCGAGTTGGAGCTAGTACCTCCCCATATATATGTATGGAGTGTAGTTTGCAACTGAAAAGGAACTTTGTGTTCCCAACAATCTAGTTGAAGGACGGCTTTCACACACACTTATCTCTCAGAACTGAGCATGTGGAGAGACGTTCGTTCATCTAGCACAAAGGGAACGGGTTGCAGGAGAAACTTTTACTCTAGTTTCTCAGTGTGTTTCCTAGTGCCGGTTTGAAGTTCCTGCAGTTTTCACTGTAAAACCGAGTTGGAGCTAGTACCTCCCCATATATATGTATGGAGTGTAGTTTGCAACTGAAAAGGAACTTTGTGTTCCCAACAATCTAGTTGAAGGACGGCTTTCACACACACTTATCTCTCAGAACTGAGCATGTGGAGAGACGTTCGTTCATCTAGCACAAAGGGAACGGGTTGCAGGAGAAACTTTTACTCTAGTTTCTCAGTGTGTTTCCTAGTGCCGGTTTGAAGTTCCTGCAGTTTTCACTGTAAAACCGAGTTGGAGCTAGTACCTCCCCATATATATGTATGGAGTGTAGTTTGCAACTGAAAAGGAACTTTGTGTTCCCAACAATCTAGTTGAAGGACGGCTTTCACACACACTTATCTCTCAGAACTGAGCATGTGGAGAGACGTTCGTTCATCTAGCACAAAGGGAACGGGTTGCAGGAGAAACTTTTACTCTAGTTTCTCAGTGTGTTTCCTAGTGCCGGTTTGAAGTTCCTGCAGTTTTCACTGTAAAACCGAGTTGGAGCTAGTACCTCCCCATATATATGTATGGAGTGTAGTTTGCAACTGAAAAGGAACTTTGTGTTCCCAACAATCTAGTTGAAGGACGGCTTTCACACACACTTATCTCTCAGAACTGAGCATGTGGAGAGACGTTCGTTCATCTAGCACAAAGGGAACGGGTTGCAGGAGAAACTTTTACTCTAGTTTCTCAGTGTGTTTCCTAGTGCCGGTTTGAAGTTCCTGCAGTTTTCACTGTAAAACCGAGTTGGAGCTAGTACCTCCCCATATATATGTATGGAGTGTAGTTTGCAACTGAAAAGGAACTTTGTGTTCCCAACAATCTAGTTGAAGGACGGCTTTCACACACACTTATCTCTCAGAACTGAGCATGTGGAGAGACGTTCGTTCATCTAGCACAAAGGGAACGGGTTGCAGGAGAAACTTTTACTCTAGTTTCTCAGTGTGTTTCCTAGTGCCGGTTTGAAGTTCCTGCAGTTTTCACTGTAAAACCGAGTTGGAGCTAGTACCTCCCCATATATATGTATGGAGTGTAGTTTGCAACTGAAAAGGAACTTTGTGTTCCCAACAATCTAGTTGAAGGACGGCTTTCACACACACTTATCTCTCAGAACTGAGCATGTGGAGAGACGTTCGTTCATCTAGCACAAAGGGAACGGGTTGCAGGAGAAACTTTTACTCTAGTTTCTCAGTGTGTTTCCTAGTGCCGGTTTGAAGTTCCTGCAGTTTTCACTGTAAAACCGAGTTGGAGCTAGTACCTCCCCATATATATGTATGGAGTGTAGTTTGCAACTGAAAAGGAACTTTGTGTTCCCAACAATCTAGTTGAAGGACGGCTTTCACACACACTTATCTCTCAGAACTGAGCATGTGGAGAGACGTTCGTTCATCTAGCACAAAGGGAACGGGTTGCAGGAGAAACTTTTACTCTAGTTTCTCAGTGTGTTTCCTAGTGCCGGTTTGAAGTTCCTGCAGTTTTCACTGTAAAACCGAGTTGGAGCTAGTACCTCCCCATATATATGTATGGAGTGTAGTTTGCAACTGAAAAGGAACTTTGTGTTCCCAACAATCTAGTTGAAGGACGGCTTTCACACACACTTATCTCTCAGAACTGAGCATGTGGAGAGACGTTCGTTCATCTAGCACAAAGGGAACGGGTTGCAGGAGAAACTTTTACTCTAGTTTCTCAGTGTGTTTCCTAGTGCCGGTTTGAAGTTCCTGCAGTTTTCACTGTAAAACCGAGTTGGAGCTAGTACCTCCCCATATATATGTATGGAGTGTAGTTTGCAACTGAAAAGGAACTTTGTGTTCCCAACAATCTAGTTGAAGGACGGCTTTCACACACACTTATCTCTCAGAACTGAGCATGTGGAGAGACGTTCGTTCATCTAGCACAAAGGGAACGGGTTGCAGGAGAAACTTTTACTCTAGTTTCTCAGTGTGTTTCCTAGTGCCGGTTTGAAGTTCCTGCAGTTTTCACTGTAAAACCGAGTTGGAGCTAGTACCTCCCCATATATATGTATGGAGTGTAGTTTGCAACTGAAAAGGAACTTTGTGTTCCCAACAATCTAGTTGAAGGACGGCTTTCACACACACTTATCTCTCAGAACTGAGCATGTGGAGAGACGTTCGTTCATCTAGCACAAAGGGAACGGGTTGCAGGAGAAACTTTTACTCTAGTTTCTCAGTGTGTTTCCTAGTGCCGGTTTGAAGTTCCTGCAGTTTTCACTGTAAAACCGAGTTGGAGCTAGTACCTCCCCATATATATGTATGGAGTGTAGTTTGCAACTGAAAAGGAACTTTGTGTTCCCAACAATCTAGTTGAAGGACGGCTTTCACACACACTTATCTCTCAGAACTGAGCATGTGGAGAGACGTTCGTTCATCTAGCACAAAGGGAACGGGTTGCAGGAGAAACTTTTACTCTAGTTTCTCAGTGTGTTTCCTAGTGCCGGTTTGAAGTTCCTGCAGTTTTCACTGTAAAACCGAGTTGGAGCTAGTACCTCCCCATATATATGTATGGAGTGTAGTTTGCAACTGAAAAGGAACTTTGTGTTCCCAACAATCTAGTTGAAGGACGGCTTTCACACACACTTATCTCTCAGAACTGAGCATGTGGAGAGACGTTCGTTCATCTAGCACAAAGGGAACGGGTTGCAGGAGAAACTTTTACTCTAGTTTCTCAGTGTGTTTCCTAGTGCCGGTTTGAAGTTCCTGCAGTTTTCACTGTAAAACCGAGTTGGAGCTAGTACCTCCCCATATATATGTATGGAGTGTAGTTTGCAACTGAAAAGGAACTTTGTGTTCCCAACAATCTAGTTGAAGGACGGCTTTCACACACACTTATCTCTCAGAACTGAGCATGTGGAGAGACGTTCGTTCATCTAGCACAAAGGGAACGGGTTGCAGGAGAAACTTTTACTCTAGTTTCTCAGTGTGTTTCCTAGTGCCGGTTTGAAGTTCCTGCAGTTTTCACTGTAAAACCGAGTTGGAGCTAGTACCTCCCCATATATATGTATGGAGTGTAGTTTGCAACTGAAAAGGAACTTTGTGTTCCCAACAATCTAGTTGAAGGACGGCTTTCACACACACTTATCTCTCAGAACTGAGCATGTGGAGAGACGTTCGTTCATCTAGCACAAAGGGAACGGGTTGCAGGAGAAACTTTTACTCTAGTTTCTCAGTGTGTTTCCTAGTGCCGGTTTGAAGTTCCTGCAGTTTTCACTGTAAAACCGAGTTGGAGCTAGTACCTCCCCATATATATGTATGGAGTGTAGTTTGCAACTGAAAAGGAACTTTGTGTTCCCAACAATCTAGTTGAAGGACGGCTTTCACACACACTTATCTCTCAGAACTGAGCATGTGGAGAGACGTTCGTTCATCTAGCACAAAGGGAACGGGTTGCAGGAGAAACTTTTACTCTAGTTTCTCAGTGTGTTTCCTAGTGCCGGTTTGAAGTTCCTGCAGTTTTCACTGTAAAACCGAGTTGGAGCTAGTACCTCCCCATATATATGTATGGAGTGTAGTTTGCAACTGAAAAGGAACTTTGTGTTCCCAACAATCTAGTTGAAGGACGGCTTTCACACACACTTATCTCTCAGAACTGAGCATGTGGAGAGACGTTCGTTCATCTAGCACAAAGGGAACGGGTTGCAGGAGAAACTTTTACTCTAGTTTCTCAGTGTGTTTCCTAGTGCCGGTTTGAAGTTCCTGCAGTTTTCACTGTAAAACCGAGTTGGAGCTAGTACCTCCCCATATATATGTATGGAGTGTAGTTTGCAACTGAAAAGGAACTTTGTGTTCCCAACAATCTAGTTGAAGGACGGCTTTCACACACACTTATCTCTCAGAACTGAGCATGTGGAGAGACGTTCGTTCATCTAGCACAAAGGGAACGGGTTGCAGGAGAAACTTTTACTCTAGTTTCTCAGTGTGTTTCCTAGTGCCGGTTTGAAGTTCCTGCAGTTTTCACTGTAAAACCGAGTTGGAGCTAGTACCTCCCCATATATATGTATGGAGTGTAGTTTGCAACTGAAAAGGAACTTTGTGTTCCCAACAATCTAGTTGAAGGACGGCTTTCACACACACTTATCTCTCAGAACTGAGCATGTGGAGAGACGTTCGTTCATCTAGCACAAAGGGAACGGGTTGCAGGAGAAACTTTTACTCTAGTTTCTCAGTGTGTTTCCTAGTGCCGGTTTGAAGTTCCTGCAGTTTTCACTGTAAAACCGAGTTGGAGCTAGTACCTCCCCATATATATGTATGGAGTGTAGTTTGCAACTGAAAAGGAACTTTGTGTTCCCAACAATCTAGTTGAAGGACGGCTTTCACACACACTTATCTCTCAGAACTGAGCATGTGGAGAGACGTTCGTTCATCTAGCACAAAGGGAACGGGTTGCAGGAGAAACTTTTACTCTAGTTTCTCAGTGTGTTTCCTAGTGCCGGTTTGAAGTTCCTGCAGTTTTCACTGTAAAACCGAGTTGGAGCTAGTACCTCCCCATATATATGTATGGAGTGTAGTTTGCAACTGAAAAGGAACTTTGTGTTCCCAACAATCTAGTTGAAGGACGGCTTTCACACACACTTATCTCTCAGAACTGAGCATGTGGAGAGACGTTCGTTCATCTAGCACAAAGGGAACGGGTTGCAGGAGAAACTTTTACTCTAGTTTCTCAGTGTGTTTCCTAGTGCCGGTTTGAAGTTCCTGCAGTTTTCACTGTAAAACCGAGTTGGAGCTAGTACCTCCCCATATATATGTATGGAGTGTAGTTTGCAACTGAAAAGGAACTTTGTGTTCCCAACAATCTAGTTGAAGGACGGCTTTCACACACACTTATCTCTCAGAACTGAGCATGTGGAGAGACGTTCGTTCATCTAGCACAAAGGGAACGGGTTGCAGGAGAAACTTTTACTCTAGTTTCTCAGTGTGTTTCCTAGTGCCGGTTTGAAGTTCCTGCAGTTTTCACTGTAAAACCGAGTTGGAGCTAGTACCTCCCCATATATATGTATGGAGTGTAGTTTGCAACTGAAAAGGAACTTTGTGTTCCCAACAATCTAGTTGAAGGACGGCTTTCACACACACTTATCTCTCAGAACTGAGCATGTGGAGAGACGTTCGTTCATCTAGCACAAAGGGAACGGGTTGCAGGAGAAACTTTTACTCTAGTTTCTCAGTGTGTTTCCTAGTGCCGGTTTGAAGTTCCTGCAGTTTTCACTGTAAAACCGAGTTGGAGCTAGTACCTCCCCATATATATGTATGGAGTGTAGTTTGCAACTGAAAAGGAACTTTGTGTTCCCAACAATCTAGTTGAAGGACGGCTTTCACACACACTTATCTCTCAGAACTGAGCATGTGGAGAGACGTTCGTTCATCTAGCACAAAGGGAACGGGTTGCAGGAGAAACTTTTACTCTAGTTTCTCAGTGTGTTTCCTAGTGCCGGTTTGAAGTTCCTGCAGTTTTCACTGTAAAACCGAGTTGGAGCTAGTACCTCCCCATATATATGTATGGAGTGTAGTTTGCAACTGAAAAGGAACTTTGTGTTCCCAACAATCTAGTTGAAGGACGGCTTTCACACACACTTATCTCTCAGAACTGAGCATGTGGAGAGACGTTCGTTCATCTAGCACAAAGGGAACGGGTTGCAGGAGAAACTTTTACTCTAGTTTCTCAGTGTGTTTCCTAGTGCCGGTTTGAAGTTCCTGCAGTTTTCACTGTAAAACCGAGTTGGAGCTAGTACCTCCCCATATATATGTATGGAGTGTAGTTTGCAACTGAAAAGGAACTTTGTGTTCCCAACAATCTAGTTGAAGGACGGCTTTCACACACACTTATCTCTCAGAACTGAGCATGTGGAGAGACGTTCGTTCATCTAGCACAAAGGGAACGGGTTGCAGGGAGAAACTTTTACTCTAGTTTCTCAGTGTGTTTCCTAGTGCCGGTTTGAAGTTCCTGCAGTTTTCACTGTAAAACCGAGTTGGAGCTAGTACCTCCCCATATATATGTATGGAGTGTAGTTTGCAACTGAAAAGGAACTTTGTGTTCCCAACAATCTAGTTGAAGGACGGCTTTCACACACACTTATCTCTCAGAACTGAGCATGTGGAGAGACGTTCGTTCATCTAGCACAAAGGGAACGGGTTGCAGGAGAAACTTTTACTCTAGTTTCTCAGTGTGTTTCCTAGTGCCGGTTTGAAGTTCCTGCAGTTTTCACTGTAAAACCGAGTTGGAGCTAGTACCTCCCCATATATATGTATGGAGTGTAGTTTGCAACTGAAAAGGAACTTTGTGTTCCCAACAATCTAGTTGAAGGACGGCTTTCACACACACTTATCTCTCAGAACTGAGCATGTGGAGAGACGTTCGTTCATCTAGCACAAAGGGAACGGGTTGCAGGAGAAACTTTTACTCTAGTTTCTCAGTGTGTTTCCTAGTGCCGGTTTGAAGTTCCTGCAGTTTTCACTGTAAAACCGAGTTGGAGCTAGTACCTCCCCATATATATGTATGGAGTGTAGTTTGCAACTGAAAAGGAACTTTGTGTTCCCAACAATCTAGTTGAAGGACGGCTTTCACACACACTTATCTCTCAGAACTGAGCATGTGGAGAGACGTTCGTTCATCTAGCACAAAGGGAACGGGTTGCAGGAGAAACTTTTACTCTAGTTTCTCAGTGTGTTTCCTAGTGCCGGTTTGAAGTTCCTGCAGTTTTCACTGTAAAACCGAGTTGGAGCTAGTACCTCCCCATATATATGTATGGAGTGTAGTTTGCAACTGAAAAGGAACTTTGTGTTCCCAACAATCTAGTTGAAGGACGGCTTTCACACACACTTATCTCTCAGAACTGAGCATGTGGAGAGACGTTCGTTCATCTAGCACAAAGGGAACGGGTTGCAGGAGAAACTTTTACTCTAGTTTCTCAGTGTGTTTCCTAGTGCCGGTTTGAAGTTCCTGCAGTTTTCACTGTAAAACCGAGTTGGAGCTAGTACCTCCCCATATATATGTATGGAGTGTAGTTTGCAACTGAAAAGGAACTTTGTGTTCCCAACAATCTAGTTGAAGGACGGCTTTCACACACACTTATCTCTCAGAACTGAGCATGTGGAGAGACGTTCGTTCATCTAGCACAAAGGGAACGGGTTGCAGGAGAAACTTTTACTCTAGTTTCTCAGTGTGTTTCCTAGTGCCGGTTTGAAGTTCCTGCAGTTTTCACTGTAAAACCGAGTTGGAGCTAGTACCTCCCCATATATATGTATGGAGTGTAGTTTGCAACTGAAAAGGAACTTTGTGTTCCCAACAATCTAGTTGAAGGACGGCTTTCACACACACTTATCTCTCAGAACTGAGCATGTGGAGAGACGTTCGTTCATCTAGCACAAAGGGAACGGGTTGCAGGAGAAACTTTTACTCTAGTTTCTCAGTGTGTTTCCTAGTGCCGGTTTGAAGTTCCTGCAGTTTTCACTGTAAAACCGAGTTGGAGCTAGTACCTCCCCATATATATGTATGGAGTGTAGTTTGCAACTGAAAAGGAACTTTGTGTTCCCAACAATCTAGTTGAAGGACGGCTTTCACACACACTTATCTCTCAGAACTGAGCATGTGGAGAGACGTTCGTTCATCTAGCACAAAGGGAACGGGTTGCAGGAGAAACTTTTACTCTAGTTTCTCAGTGTGTTTCCTAGTGCCGGTTTGAAGTTCCTGCAGTTTTCACTGTAAAACCGAGTTGGAGCTAGTACCTCCCCATATATATGTATGGAGTGTAGTTTGCAACTGAAAAGGAACTTTGTGTTCCCAACAATCTAGTTGAAGGACGGCTTTCACACACACTTATCTCTCAGAACTGAGCATGTGGAGAGACGTTCGTTCATCTAGCACAAAGGGAACGGGTTGCAGGAGAAACTTTTACTCTAGTTTCTCAGTGTGTTTCCTAGTGCCGGTTTGAAGTTCCTGCAGTTTTCACTGTAAAACCGAGTTGGAGCTAGTACCTCCCCATATATATGTATGGAGTGTAGTTTGCAACTGAAAAGGAACTTTGTGTTCCCAACAATCTAGTTGAAGGACGGCTTTCACACACACTTATCTCTCAGAACTGAGCATGTGGAGAGACGTTCGTTCATCTAGCACAAAGGGAACGGGTTTGCAGGAGAAACTTTTACTCTAGTTTCTCAGTGTGTTTCCTAGTGCCGGTTTGAAGTTCCTGCAGTTTTCACTGTAAAACCGAGTTGGAGCTAGTACCTCCCCATATATATGTATGGAGTGTAGTTTGCAACTGAAAAGGAACTTTGTGTTCCCAACAATCTAGTTGAAGGACGGCTTTCACACACACTTATCTCTCAGAACTGAGCATGTGGAGAGACGTTCGTTCATCTAGCACAAAGGGAACGGGTTGCAGGAGAAACTTTTACTCTAGTTTCTCAGTGTGTTTCCTAGTGCCGGTTTGAAGTTCCTGCAGTTTTCACTGTAAAACCGAGTTGGAGCTAGTACCTCCCCATATATATGTATGGAGTGTAGTTTGCAACTGAAAAGGAACTTTGTGTTCCCAACAATCTAGTTGAAGGACGGCTTTCACACACACTTATCTCTCAGAACTGAGCATGTGGAGAGACGTTCGTTCATCTAGCACAAAGGGAACGGGTTGCAGGAGAAACTTTTACTCTAGTTTCTCAGTGTGTTTCCTAGTGCCGGTTTGAAGTTCCTGCAGTTTTCACTGTAAAACCGAGTTGGAGCTAGTACCTCCCCATATATATGTATGGAGTGTAGTTTGCAACTGAAAAGGAACTTTGTGTTCCCAACAATCTAGTTGAAGGACGGCTTTCACACACACTTATCTCTCAGAACTGAGCATGTGGAGAGACGTTCGTTCATCTAGCACAAAGGGAACGGGTTGCAGGAGAAACTTTTACTCTAGTTTCTCAGTGTGTTTCCTAGTGCCGGTTTGAAGTTCCTGCAGTTTTCACTGTAAAACCGAGTTGGAGCTAGTACCTCCCCATATATATGTATGGAGTGTAGTTTGCAACTGAAAAGGAACTTTGTGTTCCCAACAATCTAGTTGAAGGACGGCTTTCACACACACTTATCTCTCAGAACTGAGCATGTGGAGAGACGTTCGTTCATCTAGCACAAAGGGAACGGGTTGCAGGAGAAACTTTTACTCTAGTTTCTCAGTGTGTTTCCTAGTGCCGGTTTGAAGTTCCTGCAGTTTTCACTGTAAAACCGAGTTGGAGCTAGTACCTCCCCATATATATGTATGGAGTGTAGTTTGCAACTGAAAAGGAACTTTGTGTTCCCAACAATCTAGTTGAAGGACGGCTTTCACACACACTTATCTCTCAGAACTGAGCATGTGGAGAGACGTTCGTTCATCTAGCACAAAGGGAACGGGTTGCAGGAGAAACTTTTACTCTAGTTTCTCAGTGTGTTTCCTAGTGCCGGTTTGAAGTTCCTGCAGTTTTCACTGTAAAACCGAGTTGGAGCTAGTACCTCCCCATATATATGTATGGAGTGTAGTTTGCAACTGAAAAGGAACTTTGTGTTCCCAACAATCTAGTTGAAGGACGGCTTTCACACACACTTATCTCTCAGAACTGAGCATGTGGAGAGACGTTCGTTCATCTAGCACAAAGGGAACGGGTTGCAGGAGAAACTTTTACTCTAGTTTCTCAGTGTGTTTCCTAGTGCCGGTTTGAAGTTCCTGCAGTTTTCACTGTAAAACCGAGTTGGAGCTAGTACCTCCCCATATATATGTATGGAGTGTAGTTTGCAACTGAAAAGGAACTTTGTGTTCCCAACAATCTAGTTGAAGGACGGCTTTCACACACACTTATCTCTCAGAACTGAGCATGTGGAGAGACGTTCGTTCATCTAGCACAAAGGGAACGGGTTGCAGGAGAAACTTTTACTCTAGTTTCTCAGTGTGTTTCCTAGTGCCGGTTTGAAGTTCCTGCAGTTTTCACTGTAAAACCGAGTTGGAGCTAGTACCTCCCCATATATATGTATGGAGTGTAGTTTGCAACTGAAAAGGAACTTTGTGTTCCCAACAATCTAGTTGAAGGACGGCTTTCACACACACTTATCTCTCAGAACTGAGCATGTGGAGAGACGTTCGTTCATCTAGCACAAAGGGAACGGGTTGCAGGAGAAACTTTTACTCTAGTTTCTCAGTGTGTTTCCTAGTGCCGGTTTGAAGTTCCTGCAGTTTTCACTGTAAAACCGAGTTGGAGCTAGTACCTCCCCATATATATGTATGGAGTGTAGTTTGCAACTGAAAAGGAACTTTGTGTTCCCAACAATCTAGTTGAAGGACGGCTTTCACACACACTTATCTCTCAGAACTGAGCATGTGGAGAGACGTTCGTTCATCTAGCACAAAGGGAACGGGTTGCAGGAGAAACTTTTACTCTAGTTTCTCAGTGTGTTTCCTAGTGCCGGTTTGAAGTTCCTGCAGTTTTCACTGTAAAACCGAGTTGGAGCTAGTACCTCCCCATATATATGTATGGAGTGTAGTTTGCAACTGAAAAGGAACTTTGTGTTCCCAACAATCTAGTTGAAGGACGGCTTTCACACACACTTATCTCTCAGAACTGAGCATGTGGAGAGACGTTCGTTCATCTAGCACAAAGGGAACGGGTTGCAGGAGAAACTTTTACTCTAGTTTCTCAGTGTGTTTCCTAGTGCCGGTTTGAAGTTCCTGCAGTTTTCACTGTAAAACCGAGTTGGAGCTAGTACCTCCCCATATATATGTATGGAGTGTAGTTTGCAACTGAAAAGGAACTTTGTGTTCCCAACAATCTAGTTGAAGGACGGCTTTCACACACACTTATCTCTCAGAACTGAGCATGTGGAGAGACGTTCGTTCATCTAGCACAAAGGGAACGGGTTGCAGGAGAAACTTTTACTCTAGTTTCTCAGTGTGTTTCCTAGTGCCGGTTTGAAGTTCCTGCAGTTTTCACTGTAAAACCGAGTTGGAGCTAGTACCTCCCCATATATATGTATGGAGTGTAGTTTGCAACTGAAAAGGAACTTTGTGTTCCCAACAATCTAGTTGAAGGACGGCTTTCACACACACTTATCTCTCAGAACTGAGCATGTGGAGAGACGTTCGTTCATCTAGCACAAAGGGAACGGGTTGCAGGAGAAACTTTTACTCTAGTTTCTCAGTGTGTTTCCTAGTGCCGGTTTGAAGTTCCTGCAGTTTTCACTGTAAAACCGAGTTGGAGCTAGTACCTCCCCATATATATGTATGGAGTGTAGTTTGCAACTGAAAAGGAACTTTGTGTTCCCAACAATCTAGTTGAAGGACGGCTTTCACACACACTTATCTCTCAGAACTGAGCATGTGGAGAGACGTTCGTTCATCTAGCACAAAGGGAACGGGTTGCAGGAGAAACTTTTACTCTAGTTTCTCAGTGTGTTTCCTAGTGCCGGTTTGAAGTTCCTGCAGTTTTCACTGTAAAACCGAGTTGGAGCTAGTACCTCCCCATATATATGTATGGAGTGTAGTTTGCAACTGAAAAGGAACTTTGTGTTCCCAACAATCTAGTTGAAGGACGGCTTTCACACACACTTATCTCTCAGAACTGAGCATGTGGAGAGACGTTCGTTCATCTAGCACAAAGGGAACGGGTTGCAGGAGAAACTTTTACTCTAGTTTCTCAGTGTGTTTCCTAGTGCCGGTTTGAAGTTCCTGCAGTTTTCACTGTAAAACCGAGTTGGAGCTAGTACCTCCCCATATATATGTATGGAGTGTAGTTTGCAACTGAAAAGGAACTTTGTGTTCCCAACAATCTAGTTGAAGGACGGCTTTCACACACACTTATCTCTCAGAACTGAGCATGTGGAGAGACGTTCGTTCATCTAGCACAAAGGGAACGGGTTGCAGGAGAAACTTTTACTCTAGTTTCTCAGTGTGTTTCCTAGTGCCGGTTTGAAGTTCCTGCAGTTTTCACTGTAAAACCGAGTTGGAGCTAGTACCTCCCCATATATATGTATGGAGTGTAGTTTGCAACTGAAAAGGAACTTTGTGTTCCCAACAATCTAGTTGAAGGACGGCTTTCACACACACTTATCTCTCAGAACTGAGCATGTGGAGAGACGTTCGTTCATCTAGCACAAAGGGAACGGGTTGCAGGAGAAACTTTTACTCTAGTTTCTCAGTGTGTTTCCTAGTGCCGGTTTGAAGTTCCTGCAGTTTTCACTGTAAAACCGAGTTGGAGCTAGTACCTCCCCATATATATGTATGGAGTGTAGTTTGCAACTGAAAAGGAACTTTGTGTTCCCAACAATCTAGTTGAAGGACGGCTTTCACACACACTTATCTCTCAGAACTGAGCATGTGGAGAGACGTTCGTTCATCTAGCACAAAGGGAACGGGTTGCAGGAGAAACTTTTACTCTAGTTTCTCAGTGTGTTTCCTAGTGCCGGTTTGAAGTTCCTGCAGTTTTCACTGTAAAACCGAGTTGGAGCTAGTACCTCCCCATATATATGTATGGAGTGTAGTTTGCAACTGAAAAGGAACTTTGTGTTCCCAACAATCTAGTTGAAGGACGGCTTTCACACACACTTATCTCTCAGAACTGAGCATGTGGAGAGACGTTCGTTCATCTAGCACAAAGGGAACGGGTTGCAGGAGAAACTTTTACTCTAGTTTCTCAGTGTGTTTCCTAGTGCCGGTTTGAAGTTCCTGCAGTTTTCACTGTAAAACCGAGTTGGAGCTAGTACCTCCCCATATATATGTATGGAGTGTAGTTTGCAACTGAAAAGGAACTTTGTGTTCCCAACAATCTAGTTGAAGGACGGCTTTCACACACACTTATCTCTCAGAACTGAGCATGTGGAGAGACGTTCGTTCATCTAGCACAAAGGGAACGGGTTGCAGGAGAAACTTTTACTCTAGTTTCTCAGTGTGTTTCCTAGTGCCGGTTTGAAGTTCCTGCAGTTTTCACTGTAAAACCGAGTTGGAGCTAGTACCTCCCCATATATATGTATGGAGTGTAGTTTGCAACTGAAAAGGAACTTTGTGTTCCCAACAATCTAGTTGAAGGACGGCTTTCACACACACTTATCTCTCAGAACTGAGCATGTGGAGAGACGTTCGTTCATCTAGCACAAAGGGAACGGGTTGCAGGAGAAACTTTTACTCTAGTTTCTCAGTGTGTTTCCTAGTGCCGGTTTGAAGTTCCTGCAGTTTTCACTGTAAAACCGAGTTGGAGCTAGTACCTCCCCATATATATGTATGGAGTGTAGTTTGCAACTGAAAAGGAACTTTGTGTTCCCAACAATCTAGTTGAAGGACGGCTTTCACACACACTTATCTCTCAGAACTGAGCATGTGGAGAGACGTTCGTTCATCTAGCACAAAGGGAACGGGTTGCAGGAGAAACTTTTACTCTAGTTTCTCAGTGTGTTTCCTAGTGCCGGTTTGAAGTTCCTGCAGTTTTCACTGTAAAACCGAGTTGGAGCTAGTACCTCCCCATATATATGTATGGAGTGTAGTTTGCAACTGAAAAGGAACTTTGTGTTCCCAACAATCTAGTTGAAGGACGGCTTTCACACACACTTATCTCTCAGAACTGAGCATGTGGAGAGACGTTCGTTCATCTAGCACAAAGGGAACGGGTTGCAGGAGAAACTTTTACTCTAGTTTCTCAGTGTGTTTCCTAGTGCCGGTTTGAAGTTCCTGCAGTTTTCACTGTAAAACCGAGTTGGAGCTAGTACCTCCCCATATATATGTATGGAGTGTAGTTTGCAACTGAAAAGGAACTTTGTGTTCCCAACAATCTAGTTGAAGGACGGCTTTCACACACACTTATCTCTCAGAACTGAGCATGTGGAGAGACGTTCGTTCATCTAGCACAAAGGGAACGGGTTGCAGGAGAAACTTTTACTCTAGTTTCTCAGTGTGTTTCCTAGTGCCGGTTTGAAGTTCCTGCAGTTTTCACTGTAAAACCGAGTTGGAGCTAGTACCTCCCCATATATATGTATGGAGTGTAGTTTGCAACTGAAAAGGAACTTTGTGTTCCCAACAATCTAGTTGAAGGACGGCTTTCACACACACTTATCTCTCAGAACTGAGCATGTGGAGAGACGTTCGTTCATCTAGCACAAAGGGAACGGGTTGCAGGAGAAACTTTTACTCTAGTTTCTCAGTGTGTTTCCTAGTGCCGGTTTGAAGTTCCTGCAGTTTTCACTGTAAAACCGAGTTGGAGCTAGTACCTCCCCATATATATGTATGGAGTGTAGTTTGCAACTGAAAAGGAACTTTGTGTTCCCAACAATCTAGTTGAAGGACGGCTTTCACACACACTTATCTCTCAGAACTGAGCATGTGGAGAGACGTTCGTTCATCTAGCACAAAGGGAACGGGTTGCAGGAGAAACTTTTACTCTAGTTTCTCAGTGTGTTTCCTAGTGCCGGTTTGAAGTTCCTGCAGTTTTCACTGTAAAACCGAGTTGGAGCTAGTACCTCCCCATATATATGTATGGAGTGTAGTTTGCAACTGAAAAGGAACTTTGTGTTCCCAACAATCTAGTTGAAGGACGGCTTTCACACACACTTATCTCTCAGAACTGAGCATGTGGAGAGACGTTCGTTCATCTAGCACAAAGGGAACGGGTTGCAGGAGAAACTTTTACTCTAGTTTCTCAGTGTGTTTCCTAGTGCCGGTTTGAAGTTCCTGCAGTTTTCACTGTAAAACCGAGTTGGAGCTAGTACCTCCCCATATATATGTATGGAGTGTAGTTTGCAACTGAAAAGGAACTTTGTGTTCCCAACAATCTAGTTGAAGGACGGCTTTCACACACACTTATCTCTCAGAACTGAGCATGTGGAGAGACGTTCGTTCATCTAGCACAAAGGGAACGGGTTGCAGGAGAAACTTTTACTCTAGTTTCTCAGTGTGTTTCCTAGTGCCGGTTTGAAGTTCCTGCAGTTTTCACTGTAAAACCGAGTTGGAGCTAGTACCTCCCCATATATATGTATGGAGTGTAGTTTGCAACTGAAAAGGAACTTTGTGTTCCCAACAATCTAGTTGAAGGACGGCTTTCACACACACTTATCTCTCAGAACTGAGCATGTGGAGAGACGTTCGTTCATCTAGCACAAAGGGAACGGGTTGCAGGAGAAACTTTTACTCTAGTTTCTCAGTGTGTTTCCTAGTGCCGGTTTGAAGTTCCTGCAGTTTTCACTGTAAAACCGAGTTGGAGCTAGTACCTCCCCATATATATGTATGGAGTGTAGTTTGCAACTGAAAAGGAACTTTGTGTTCCCAACAATCTAGTTGAAGGACGGCTTTCACACACACTTATCTCTCAGAACTGAGCATGTGGAGAGACGTTCGTTCATCTAGCACAAAGGGAACGGGTTGCAGGAGAAACTTTTACTCTAGTTTCTCAGTGTGTTTCCTAGTGCCGGTTTGAAGTTCCTGCAGTTTTCACTGTAAAACCGAGTTGGAGCTAGTACCTCCCCATATATATGTATGGAGTGTAGTTTGCAACTGAAAAGGAACTTTGTGTTCCCAACAATCTAGTTGAAGGACGGCTTTCACACACACTTATCTCTCAGAACTGAGCATGTGGAGAGACGTTCGTTCATCTAGCACAAAGGGAACGGGTTGCAGGAGAAACTTTTACTCTAGTTTCTCAGTGTGTTTCCTAGTGCCGGTTTGAAGTTCCTGCAGTTTTCACTGTAAAACCGAGTTGGAGCTAGTACCTCCCCATATATATGTATGGAGTGTAGTTTGCAACTGAAAAGGAACTTTGTGTTCCCAACAATCTAGTTGAAGGACGGCTTTCACACACACTTATCTCTCAGAACTGAGCATGTGGAGAGACGTTCGTTCATCTAGCACAAAGGGAACGGGTTGCAGGAGAAACTTTTACTCTAGTTTCTCAGTGTGTTTCCTAGTGCCGGTTTGAAGTTCCTGCAGTTTTCACTGTAAAACCGAGTTGGAGCTAGTACCTCCCCATATATATGTATGGAGTGTAGTTTGCAACTGAAAAGGAACTTTGTGTTCCCAACAATCTAGTTGAAGGACGGCTTTCACACACACTTATCTCTCAGAACTGAGCATGTGGAGAGACGTTCGTTCATCTAGCACAAAGGGAACGGGTTGCAGGAGAAACTTTTACTCTAGTTTCTCAGTGTGTTTCCTAGTGCCGGTTTGAAGTTCCTGCAGTTTTCACTGTAAAACCGAGTTGGAGCTAGTACCTCCCCATATATATGTATGGAGTGTAGTTTGCAACTGAAAAGGAACTTTGTGTTCCCAACAATCTAGTTGAAGGACGGCTTTCACACACACTTATCTCTCAGAACTGAGCATGTGGAGAGACGTTCGTTCATCTAGCACAAAGGGAACGGGTTGCAGGAGAAACTTTTACTCTAGTTTCTCAGTGTGTTTCCTAGTGCCGGTTTGAAGTTCCTGCAGTTTTCACTGTAAAACCGAGTTGGAGCTAGTACCTCCCCATATATATGTATGGAGTGTAGTTTGCAACTGAAAAGGAACTTTGTGTTCCCAACAATCTAGTTGAAGGACGGCTTTCACACACACTTATCTCTCAGAACTGAGCATGTGGAGAGACGTTCGTTCATCTAGCACAAAGGGAACGGGTTGCAGGAGAAACTTTTACTCTAGTTTCTCAGTGTGTTTCCTAGTGCCGGTTTGAAGTTCCTGCAGTTTTCACTGTAAAACCGAGTTGGAGCTAGTACCTCCCCATATATATGTATGGAGTGTAGTTTGCAACTGAAAAGGAACTTTGTGTTCCCAACAATCTAGTTGAAGGACGGCTTTCACACACACTTATCTCTCAGAACTGAGCATGTGGAGAGACGTTCGTTCATCTAGCACAAAGGGAACGGGTTGCAGGAGAAACTTTTACTCTAGTTTCTCAGTGTGTTTCCTAGTGCCGGTTTGAAGTTCCTGCAGTTTTCACTGTAAAACCGAGTTGGAGCTAGTACCTCCCCATATATATGTATGGAGTGTAGTTTGCAACTGAAAAGGAACTTTGTGTTCCCAACAATCTAGTTGAAGGACGGCTTTCACACACACTTATCTCTCAGAACTGAGCATGTGGAGAGACGTTCGTTCATCTAGCACAAAGGGAACGGGTTGCAGGAGAAACTTTTACTCTAGTTTCTCAGTGTGTTTCCTAGTGCCGGTTTGAAGTTCCTGCAGTTTTCACTGTAAAACCGAGTTGGAGCTAGTACCTCCCCATATATATGTATGGAGTGTAGTTTGCAACTGAAAAGGAACTTTGTGTTCCCAACAATCTAGTTGAAGGACGGCTTTCACACACACTTATCTCTCAGAACTGAGCATGTGGAGAGACGTTCGTTCATCTAGCACAAAGGGAACGGGTTGCAGGAGAAACTTTTACTCTAGTTTCTCAGTGTGTTTCCTAGTGCCGGTTTGAAGTTCCTGCAGTTTTCACTGTAAAACCGAGTTGGAGCTAGTACCTCCCCATATATATGTATGGAGTGTAGTTTGCAACTGAAAAGGAACTTTGTGTTCCCAACAATCTAGTTGAAGGACGGCTTTCACACACACTTATCTCTCAGAACTGAGCATGTGGAGAGACGTTCGTTCATCTAGCACAAAGGGAACGGGTTGCAGGAGAAACTTTTACTCTAGTTTCTCAGTGTGTTTCCTAGTGCCGGTTTGAAGTTCCTGCAGTTTTCACTGTAAAACCGAGTTGGAGCTAGTACCTCCCCATATATATGTATGGAGTGTAGTTTGCAACTGAAAAGGAACTTTGTGTTCCCAACAATCTAGTTGAAGGACGGCTTTCACACACACTTATCTCTCAGAACTGAGCATGTGGAGAGACGTTCGTTCATCTAGCACAAAGGGAACGGGTTGCAGGAGAAACTTTTACTCTAGTTTCTCAGTGTGTTTCCTAGTGCCGGTTTGAAGTTCCTGCAGTTTTCACTGTAAAACCGAGTTGGAGCTAGTACCTCCCCATATATATGTATGGAGTGTAGTTTGCAACTGAAAAGGAACTTTGTGTTCCCAACAATCTAGTTGAAGGACGGCTTTCACACACACTTATCTCTCAGAACTGAGCATGTGGAGAGACGTTCGTTCATCTAGCACAAAGGGAACGGGTTGCAGGAGAAACTTTTACTCTAGTTTCTCAGTGTGTTTCCTAGTGCCGGTTTGAAGTTCCTGCAGTTTTCACTGTAAAACCGAGTTGGAGCTAGTACCTCCCCATATATATGTATGGAGTGTAGTTTGCAACTGAAAAGGAACTTTGTGTTCCCAACAATCTAGTTGAAGGACGGCTTTCACACACACTTATCTCTCAGAACTGAGCATGTGGAGAGACGTTCGTTCATCTAGCACAAAGGGAACGGGTTGCAGGAGAAACTTTTACTCTAGTTTCTCAGTGTGTTTCCTAGTGCCGGTTTGAAGTTCCTGCAGTTTTCACTGTAAAACCGAGTTGGAGCTAGTACCTCCCCATATATATGTATGGAGTGTAGTTTGCAACTGAAAAGGAACTTTGTGTTCCCAACAATCTAGTTGAAGGACGGCTTTCACACACACTTATCTCTCAGAACTGAGCATGTGGAGAGACGTTCGTTCATCTAGCACAAAGGGAACGGGTTGCAGGAGAAACTTTTACTCTAGTTTCTCAGTGTGTTTCCTAGTGCCGGTTTGAAGTTCCTGCAGTTTTCACTGTAAAACCGAGTTGGAGCTAGTACCTCCCCATATATATGTATGGAGTGTAGTTTGCAACTGAAAAGGAACTTTGTGTTCCCAACAATCTAGTTGAAGGACGGCTTTCACACACACTTATCTCTCAGAACTGAGCATGTGGAGAGACGTTCGTTCATCTAGCACAAAGGGAACGGGTTGCAGGAGAAACTTTTACTCTAGTTTCTCAGTGTGTTTCCTAGTGCCGGTTTGAAGTTCCTGCAGTTTTCACTGTAAAACCGAGTTGGAGCTAGTACCTCCCCATATATATGTATGGAGTGTAGTTTGCAACTGAAAAGGAACTTTGTGTTCCCAACAATCTAGTTGAAGGACGGCTTTCACACACACTTATCTCTCAGAACTGAGCATGTGGAGAGACGTTCGTTCATCTAGCACAAAGGGAACGGGTTGCAGGAGAAACTTTTACTCTAGTTTCTCAGTGTGTTTCCTAGTGCCGGTTTGAAGTTCCTGCAGTTTTCACTGTAAAACCGAGTTGGAGCTAGTACCTCCCCATATATATGTATGGAGTGTAGTTTGCAACTGAAAAGGAACTTTGTGTTCCCAACAATCTAGTTGAAGGACGGCTTTCACACACACTTATCTCTCAGAACTGAGCATGTGGAGAGACGTTCGTTCATCTAGCACAAAGGGAACGGGTTGCAGGAGAAACTTTTACTCTAGTTTCTCAGTGTGTTTCCTAGTGCCGGTTTGAAGTTCCTGCAGTTTTCACTGTAAAACCGAGTTGGAGCTAGTACCTCCCCATATATATGTATGGAGTGTAGTTTGCAACTGAAAAGGAACTTTGTGTTCCCAACAATCTAGTTGAAGGACGGCTTTCACACACACTTATCTCTCAGAACTGAGCATGTGGAGAGACGTTCGTTCATCTAGCACAAAGGGAACGGGTTGCAGGAGAAACTTTTACTCTAGTTTCTCAGTGTGTTTCCTAGTGCCGGTTTGAAGTTCCTGCAGTTTTCACTGTAAAACCGAGTTGGAGCTAGTACCTCCCCATATATATGTATGGAGTGTAGTTTGCAACTGAAAAGGAACTTTGTGTTCCCAACAATCTAGTTGAAGGACGGCTTTCACACACACTTATCTCTCAGAACTGAGCATGTGGAGAGACGTTCGTTCATCTAGCACAAAGGGAACGGGTTGCAGGAGAAACTTTTACTCTAGTTTCTCAGTGTGTTTCCTAGTGCCGGTTTGAAGTTCCTGCAGTTTTCACTGTAAAACCGAGTTGGAGCTAGTACCTCCCCATATATATGTATGGAGTGTAGTTTGCAACTGAAAAGGAACTTTGTGTTCCCAACAATCTAGTTGAAGGACGGCTTTCACACACACTTATCTCTCAGAACTGAGCATGTGGAGAGACGTTCGTTCATCTAGCACAAAGGGAACGGGTTGCAGGAGAAACTTTTACTCTAGTTTCTCAGTGTGTTTCCTAGTGCCGGTTTGAAGTTCCTGCAGTTTTCACTGTAAAACCGAGTTGGAGCTAGTACCTCCCCATATATATGTATGGAGTGTAGTTTGCAACTGAAAAGGAACTTTGTGTTCCCAACAATCTAGTTGAAGGACGGCTTTCACACACACTTATCTCTCAGAACTGAGCATGTGGAGAGACGTTCGTTCATCTAGCACAAAGGGAACGGGTTGCAGGAGAAACTTTTACTCTAGTTTCTCAGTGTGTTTCCTAGTGCCGGTTTGAAGTTCCTGCAGTTTTCACTGTAAAACCGAGTTGGAGCTAGTACCTCCCCATATATATGTATGGAGTGTAGTTTGCAACTGAAAAGGAACTTTGTGTTCCCAACAATCTAGTTGAAGGACGGCTTTCACACACACTTATCTCTCAGAACTGAGCATGTGGAGAGACGTTCGTTCATCTAGCACAAAGGGAACGGGTTTGCAGGAGAAACTTTTACTCTAGTTTCTCAGTGTGTTTCCTAGTGCCGGTTTGAAGTTCCTGCAGTTTTCACTGTAAAACCGAGTTGGAGCTAGTACCTCCCCATATATATGTATGGAGTGTAGTTTGCAACTGAAAAGGAACTTTGTGTTCCCAACAATCTAGTTGAAGGACGGCTTTCACACACACTTATCTCTCAGAACTGAGCATGTGGAGAGACGTTCGTTCATCTAGCACAAAGGGAACGGGTTGCAGGAGAAACTTTTACTCTAGTTTCTCAGTGTGTTTCCTAGTGCCGGTTTGAAGTTCCTGCAGTTTTCACTGTAAAACCGAGTTGGAGCTAGTACCTCCCCATATATATGTATGGAGTGTAGTTTGCAACTGAAAAGGAACTTTGTGTTCCCAACAATCTAGTTGAAGGACGGCTTTCACACACACTTATCTCTCAGAACTGAGCATGTGGAGAGACGTTCGTTCATCTAGCACAAAGGGAACGGGTTGCAGGAGAAACTTTTACTCTAGTTTCTCAGTGTGTTTCCTAGTGCCGGTTTGAAGTTCCTGCAGTTTTCACTGTAAAACCGAGTTGGAGCTAGTACCTCCCCATATATATGTATGGAGTGTAGTTTGCAACTGAAAAGGAACTTTGTGTTCCCAACAATCTAGTTGAAGGACGGCTTTCACACACACTTATCTCTCAGAACTGAGCATGTGGAGAGACGTTCGTTCATCTAGCACAAAGGGAACGGGTTGCAGGAGAAACTTTTACTCTAGTTTCTCAGTGTGTTTCCTAGTGCCGGTTTGAAGTTCCTGCAGTTTTCACTGTAAAACCGAGTTGGAGCTAGTACCTCCCCATATATATGTATGGAGTGTAGTTTGCAACTGAAAAGGAACTTTGTGTTCCCAACAATCTAGTTGAAGGACGGCTTTCACACACACTTATCTCTCAGAACTGAGCATGTGGAGAGACGTTCGTTCATCTAGCACAAAGGGAACGGGTTGCAGGAGAAACTTTTACTCTAGTTTCTCAGTGTGTTTCCTAGTGCCGGTTTGAAGTTCCTGCAGTTTTCACTGTAAAACCGAGTTGGAGCTAGTACCTCCCCATATATATGTATGGAGTGTAGTTTGCAACTGAAAAGGAACTTTGTGTTCCCAACAATCTAGTTGAAGGACGGCTTTCACACACACTTATCTCTCAGAACTGAGCATGTGGAGAGACGTTCGTTCATCTAGCACAAAGGGAACGGGTTGCAGGAGAAACTTTTACTCTAGTTTCTCAGTGTGTTTCCTAGTGCCGGTTTGAAGTTCCTGCAGTTTTCACTGTAAAACCGAGTTGGAGCTAGTACCTCCCCATATATATGTATGGAGTGTAGTTTGCAACTGAAAAGGAACTTTGTGTTCCCAACAATCTAGTTGAAGGACGGCTTTCACACACACTTATCTCTCAGAACTGAGCATGTGGAGAGACGTTCGTTCATCTAGCACAAAGGGAACGGGTTGCAGGAGAAACTTTTACTCTAGTTTCTCAGTGTGTTTCCTAGTGCCGGTTTGAAGTTCCTGCAGTTTTCACTGTAAAACCGAGTTGGAGCTAGTACCTCCCCATATATATGTATGGAGTGTAGTTTGCAACTGAAAAGGAACTTTGTGTTCCCAACAATCTAGTTGAAGGACGGCTTTCACACACACTTATCTCTCAGAACTGAGCATGTGGAGAGACGTTCGTTCATCTAGCACAAAGGGAACGGGTTGCAGGAGAAACTTTTACTCTAGTTTCTCAGTGTGTTTCCTAGTGCCGGTTTGAAGTTCCTGCAGTTTTCACTGTAAAACCGAGTTGGAGCTAGTACCTCCCCATATATATGTATGGAGTGTAGTTTGCAACTGAAAAGGAACTTTGTGTTCCCAACAATCTAGTTGAAGGACGGCTTTCACACACACTTATCTCTCAGAACTGAGCATGTGGAGAGACGTTCGTTCATCTAGCACAAAGGGAACGGGTTGCAGGAGAAACTTTTACTCTAGTTTCTCAGTGTGTTTCCTAGTGCCGGTTTGAAGTTCCTGCAGTTTTCACTGTAAAACCGAGTTGGAGCTAGTACCTCCCCATATATATGTATGGAGTGTAGTTTGCAACTGAAAAGGAACTTTGTGTTCCCAACAATCTAGTTGAAGGACGGCTTTCACACACACTTATCTCTCAGAACTGAGCATGTGGAGAGACGTTCGTTCATCTAGCACAAAGGGAACGGGTTGCAGGAGAAACTTTTACTCTAGTTTCTCAGTGTGTTTCCTAGTGCCGGTTTGAAGTTCCTGCAGTTTTCACTGTAAAACCGAGTTGGAGCTAGTACCTCCCCATATATATGTATGGAGTGTAGTTTGCAACTGAAAAGGAACTTTGTGTTCCCAACAATCTAGTTGAAGGACGGCTTTCACACACACTTATCTCTCAGAACTGAGCATGTGGAGAGACGTTCGTTCATCTAGCACAAAGGGAACGGGTTGCAGGAGAAACTTTTACTCTAGTTTCTCAGTGTGTTTCCTAGTGCCGGTTTGAAGTTCCTGCAGTTTTCACTGTAAAACCGAGTTGGAGCTAGTACCTCCCCATATATATGTATGGAGTGTAGTTTGCAACTGAAAAGGAACTTTGTGTTCCCAACAATCTAGTTGAAGGACGGCTTTCACACACACTTATCTCTCAGAACTGAGCATGTGGAGAGACGTTCGTTCATCTAGCACAAAGGGAACGGGTTGCAGGAGAAACTTTTACTCTAGTTTCTCAGTGTGTTTCCTAGTGCCGGTTTGAAGTTCCTGCAGTTTTCACTGTAAAACCGAGTTGGAGCTAGTACCTCCCCATATATATGTATGGAGTGTAGTTTGCAACTGAAAAGGAACTTTGTGTTCCCAACAATCTAGTTGAAGGACGGCTTTCACACACACTTATCTCTCAGAACTGAGCATGTGGAGAGACGTTCGTTCATCTAGCACAAAGGGAACGGGTTGCAGGAGAAACTTTTACTCTAGTTTCTCAGTGTGTTTCCTAGTGCCGGTTTGAAGTTCCTGCAGTTTTCACTGTAAAACCGAGTTGGAGCTAGTACCTCCCCATATATATGTATGGAGTGTAGTTTGCAACTGAAAAGGAACTTTGTGTTCCCAACAATCTAGTTGAAGGACGGCTTTCACACACACTTATCTCTCAGAACTGAGCATGTGGAGAGACGTTCGTTCATCTAGCACAAAGGGAACGGGTTGCAGGAGAAACTTTTACTCTAGTTTCTCAGTGTGTTTCCTAGTGCCGGTTTGAAGTTCCTGCAGTTTTCACTGTAAAACCGAGTTGGAGCTAGTACCTCCCCATATATATGTATGGAGTGTAGTTTGCAACTGAAAAGGAACTTTGTGTTCCCAACAATCTAGTTGAAGGACGGCTTTCACACACACTTATCTCTCAGAACTGAGCATGTGGAGAGACGTTCGTTCATCTAGCACAAAGGGAACGGGTTGCAGGAGAAACTTTTACTCTAGTTTCTCAGTGTGTTTCCTAGTGCCGGTTTGAAGTTCCTGCAGTTTTCACTGTAAAACCGAGTTGGAGCTAGTACCTCCCCATATATATGTATGGAGTGTAGTTTGCAACTGAAAAGGAACTTTGTGTTCCCAACAATCTAGTTGAAGGACGGCTTTCACACACACTTATCTCTCAGAACTGAGCATGTGGAGAGACGTTCGTTCATCTAGCACAAAGGGAACGGGTTGCAGGAGAAACTTTTACTCTAGTTTCTCAGTGTGTTTCCTAGTGCCGGTTTGAAGTTCCTGCAGTTTTCACTGTAAAACCGAGTTGGAGCTAGTACCTCCCCATATATATGTATGGAGTGTAGTTTGCAACTGAAAAGGAACTTTGTGTTCCCAACAATCTAGTTGAAGGACGGCTTTCACACACACTTATCTCTCAGAACTGAGCATGTGGAGAGACGTTCGTTCATCTAGCACAAAGGGAACGGGTTGCAGGAGAAACTTTTACTCTAGTTTCTCAGTGTGTTTCCTAGTGCCGGTTTGAAGTTCCTGCAGTTTTCACTGTAAAACCGAGTTGGAGCTAGTACCTCCCCATATATATGTATGGAGTGTAGTTTGCAACTGAAAAGGAACTTTGTGTTCCCAACAATCTAGTTGAAGGACGGCTTTCACACACACTTATCTCTCAGAACTGAGCATGTGGAGAGACGTTCGTTCATCTAGCACAAAGGGAACGGGTTGCAGGAGAAACTTTTACTCTAGTTTCTCAGTGTGTTTCCTAGTGCCGGTTTGAAGTTCCTGCAGTTTTCACTGTAAAACCGAGTTGGAGCTAGTACCTCCCCATATATATGTATGGAGTGTAGTTTGCAACTGAAAAGGAACTTTGTGTTCCCAACAATCTAGTTGAAGGACGGCTTTCACACACACTTATCTCTCAGAACTGAGCATGTGGAGAGACGTTCGTTCATCTAGCACAAAGGGAACGGGTTGCAGGAGAAACTTTTACTCTAGTTTCTCAGTGTGTTTCCTAGTGCCGGTTTGAAGTTCCTGCAGTTTTCACTGTAAAACCGAGTTGGAGCTAGTACCTCCCCATATATATGTATGGAGTGTAGTTTGCAACTGAAAAGGAACTTTGTGTTCCCAACAATCTAGTTGAAGGACGGCTTTCACACACACTTATCTCTCAGAACTGAGCATGTGGAGAGACGTTCGTTCATCTAGCACAAAGGGAACGGGTTGCAGGAGAAACTTTTACTCTAGTTTCTCAGTGTGTTTCCTAGTGCCGGTTTGAAGTTCCTGCAGTTTTCACTGTAAAACCGAGTTGGAGCTAGTACCTCCCCATATATATGTATGGAGTGTAGTTTGCAACTGAAAAGGAACTTTGTGTTCCCAACAATCTAGTTGAAGGACGGCTTTCACACACACTTATCTCTCAGAACTGAGCATGTGGAGAGACGTTCGTTCATCTAGCACAAAGGGAACGGGTTGCAGGAGAAACTTTTACTCTAGTTTCTCAGTGTGTTTCCTAGTGCCGGTTTGAAGTTCCTGCAGTTTTCACTGTAAAACCGAGTTGGAGCTAGTACCTCCCCATATATATGTATGGAGTGTAGTTTGCAACTGAAAAGGAACTTTGTGTTCCCAACAATCTAGTTGAAGGACGGCTTTCACACACACTTATCTCTCAGAACTGAGCATGTGGAGAGACGTTCGTTCATCTAGCACAAAGGGAACGGGTTGCAGGAGAAACTTTTACTCTAGTTTCTCAGTGTGTTTCCTAGTGCCGGTTTGAAGTTCCTGCAGTTTTCACTGTAAAACCGAGTTGGAGCTAGTACCTCCCCATATATATGTATGGAGTGTAGTTTGCAACTGAAAAGGAACTTTGTGTTCCCAACAATCTAGTTGAAGGACGGCTTTCACACACACTTATCTCTCAGAACTGAGCATGTGGAGAGACGTTCGTTCATCTAGCACAAAGGGAACGGGTTGCAGGAGAAACTTTTACTCTAGTTTCTCAGTGTGTTTCCTAGTGCCGGTTTGAAGTTCCTGCAGTTTTCACTGTAAAACCGAGTTGGAGCTAGTACCTCCCCATATATATGTATGGAGTGTAGTTTGCAACTGAAAAGGAACTTTGTGTTCCCAACAATCTAGTTGAAGGACGGCTTTCACACACACTTATCTCTCAGAACTGAGCATGTGGAGAGACGTTCGTTCATCTAGCACAAAGGGAACGGGTTGCAGGAGAAACTTTTACTCTAGTTTCTCAGTGTGTTTCCTAGTGCCGGTTTGAAGTTCCTGCAGTTTTCACTGTAAAACCGAGTTGGAGCTAGTACCTCCCCATATATATGTATGGAGTGTAGTTTGCAACTGAAAAGGAACTTTGTGTTCCCAACAATCTAGTTGAAGGACGGCTTTCACACACACTTATCTCTCAGAACTGAGCATGTGGAGAGACGTTCGTTCATCTAGCACAAAGGGAACGGGTTGCAGGAGAAACTTTTACTCTAGTTTCTCAGTGTGTTTCCTAGTGCCGGTTTGAAGTTCCTGCAGTTTTCACTGTAAAACCGAGTTGGAGCTAGTACCTCCCCATATATATGTATGGAGTGTAGTTTGCAACTGAAAAGGAACTTTGTGTTCCCAACAATCTAGTTGAAGGACGGCTTTCACACACACTTATCTCTCAGAACTGAGCATGTGGAGAGACGTTCGTTCATCTAGCACAAAGGGAACGGGTTGCAGGAGAAACTTTTACTCTAGTTTCTCAGTGTGTTTCCTAGTGCCGGTTTGAAGTTCCTGCAGTTTTCACTGTAAAACCGAGTTGGAGCTAGTACCTCCCCATATATATGTATGGAGTGTAGTTTGCAACTGAAAAGGAACTTTGTGTTCCCAACAATCTAGTTGAAGGACGGCTTTCACACACACTTATCTCTCAGAACTGAGCATGTGGAGAGACGTTCGTTCATCTAGCACAAAGGGAACGGGTTGCAGGAGAAACTTTTACTCTAGTTTCTCAGTGTGTTTCCTAGTGCCGGTTTGAAGTTCCTGCAGTTTTCACTGTAAAACCGAGTTGGAGCTAGTACCTCCCCATATATATGTATGGAGTGTAGTTTGCAACTGAAAAGGAACTTTGTGTTCCCAACAATCTAGTTGAAGGACGGCTTTCACACACACTTATCTCTCAGAACTGAGCATGTGGAGAGACGTTCGTTCATCTAGCACAAAGGGAACGGGTTGCAGGAGAAACTTTTACTCTAGTTTCTCAGTGTGTTTCCTAGTGCCGGTTTGAAGTTCCTGCAGTTTTCACTGTAAAACCGAGTTGGAGCTAGTACCTCCCCATATATATGTATGGAGTGTAGTTTGCAACTGAAAAGGAACTTTGTGTTCCCAACAATCTAGTTGAAGGACGGCTTTCACACACACTTATCTCTCAGAACTGAGCATGTGGAGAGACGTTCGTTCATCTAGCACAAAGGGAACGGGTTGCAGGAGAAACTTTTACTCTAGTTTCTCAGTGTGTTTCCTAGTGCCGGTTTGAAGTTCCTGCAGTTTTCACTGTAAAACCGAGTTGGAGCTAGTACCTCCCCATATATATGTATGGAGTGTAGTTTGCAACTGAAAAGGAACTTTGTGTTCCCAACAATCTAGTTGAAGGACGGCTTTCACACACACTTATCTCTCAGAACTGAGCATGTGGAGAGACGTTCGTTCATCTAGCACAAAGGGAACGGGTTGCAGGAGAAACTTTTACTCTAGTTTCTCAGTGTGTTTCCTAGTGCCGGTTTGAAGTTCCTGCAGTTTTCACTGTAAAACCGAGTTGGAGCTAGTACCTCCCCATATATATGTATGGAGTGTAGTTTGCAACTGAAAAGGAACTTTGTGTTCCCAACAATCTAGTTGAAGGACGGCTTTCACACACACTTATCTCTCAGAACTGAGCATGTGGAGAGACGTTCGTTCATCTAGCACAAAGGGAACGGGTTTGCAGGAGAAACTTTTACTCTAGTTTCTCAGTGTGTTTCCTAGTGCCGGTTTGAAGTTCCTGCAGTTTTCACTGTAAAACCGAGTTGGAGCTAGTACCTCCCCATATATATGTATGGAGTGTAGTTTGCAACTGAAAAGGAACTTTGTGTTCCCAACAATCTAGTTGAAGGACGGCTTTCACACACACTTATCTCTCAGAACTGAGCATGTGGAGAGACGTTCGTTCATCTAGCACAAAGGGAACGGGTTGCAGGAGAAACTTTTACTCTAGTTTCTCAGTGTGTTTCCTAGTGCCGGTTTGAAGTTCCTGCAGTTTTCACTGTAAAACCGAGTTGGAGCTAGTACCTCCCCATATATATGTATGGAGTGTAGTTTGCAACTGAAAAGGAACTTTGTGTTCCCAACAATCTAGTTGAAGGACGGCTTTCACACACACTTATCTCTCAGAACTGAGCATGTGGAGAGACGTTCGTTCATCTAGCACAAAGGGAACGGGTTGCAGGAGAAACTTTTACTCTAGTTTCTCAGTGTGTTTCCTAGTGCCGGTTTGAAGTTCCTGCAGTTTTCACTGTAAAACCGAGTTGGAGCTAGTACCTCCCCATATATATGTATGGAGTGTAGTTTGCAACTGAAAAGGAACTTTGTGTTCCCAACAATCTAGTTGAAGGACGGCTTTCACACACACTTATCTCTCAGAACTGAGCATGTGGAGAGACGTTCGTTCATCTAGCACAAAGGGAACGGGTTGCAGGAGAAACTTTTACTCTAGTTTCTCAGTGTGTTTCCTAGTGCCGGTTTGAAGTTCCTGCAGTTTTCACTGTAAAACCGAGTTGGAGCTAGTACCTCCCCATATATATGTATGGAGTGTAGTTTGCAACTGAAAAGGAACTTTGTGTTCCCAACAATCTAGTTGAAGGACGGCTTTCACACACACTTATCTCTCAGAACTGAGCATGTGGAGAGACGTTCGTTCATCTAGCACAAAGGGAACGGGTTGCAGGAGAAACTTTTACTCTAGTTTCTCAGTGTGTTTCCTAGTGCCGGTTTGAAGTTCCTGCAGTTTTCACTGTAAAACCGAGTTGGAGCTAGTACCTCCCCATATATATGTATGGAGTGTAGTTTGCAACTGAAAAGGAACTTTGTGTTCCCAACAATCTAGTTGAAGGACGGCTTTCACACACACTTATCTCTCAGAACTGAGCATGTGGAGAGACGTTCGTTCATCTAGCACAAAGGGAACGGGTTGCAGGAGAAACTTTTACTCTAGTTTCTCAGTGTGTTTCCTAGTGCCGGTTTGAAGTTCCTGCAGTTTTCACTGTAAAACCGAGTTGGAGCTAGTACCTCCCCATATATATGTATGGAGTGTAGTTTGCAACTGAAAAGGAACTTTGTGTTCCCAACAATCTAGTTGAAGGACGGCTTTCACACACACTTATCTCTCAGAACTGAGCATGTGGAGAGACGTTCGTTCATCTAGCACAAAGGGAACGGGTTGCAGGAGAAACTTTTACTCTAGTTTCTCAGTGTGTTTCCTAGTGCCGGTTTGAAGTTCCTGCAGTTTTCACTGTAAAACCGAGTTGGAGCTAGTACCTCCCCATATATATGTATGGAGTGTAGTTTGCAACTGAAAAGGAACTTTGTGTTCCCAACAATCTAGTTGAAGGACGGCTTTCACACACACTTATCTCTCAGAACTGAGCATGTGGAGAGACGTTCGTTCATCTAGCACAAAGGGAACGGGTTGCAGGAGAAACTTTTACTCTAGTTTCTCAGTGTGTTTCCTAGTGCCGGTTTGAAGTTCCTGCAGTTTTCACTGTAAAACCGAGTTGGAGCTAGTACCTCCCCATATATATGTATGGAGTGTAGTTTGCAACTGAAAAGGAACTTTGTGTTCCCAACAATCTAGTTGAAGGACGGCTTTCACACACACTTATCTCTCAGAACTGAGCATGTGGAGAGACGTTCGTTCATCTAGCACAAAGGGAACGGGTTGCAGGAGAAACTTTTACTCTAGTTTCTCAGTGTGTTTCCTAGTGCCGGTTTGAAGTTCCTGCAGTTTTCACTGTAAAACCGAGTTGGAGCTAGTACCTCCCCATATATATGTATGGAGTGTAGTTTGCAACTGAAAAGGAACTTTGTGTTCCCAACAATCTAGTTGAAGGACGGCTTTCACACACACTTATCTCTCAGAACTGAGCATGTGGAGAGACGTTCGTTCATCTAGCACAAAGGGAACGGGTTGCAGGAGAAACTTTTACTCTAGTTTCTCAGTGTGTTTCCTAGTGCCGGTTTGAAGTTCCTGCAGTTTTCACTGTAAAACCGAGTTGGAGCTAGTACCTCCCCATATATATGTATGGAGTGTAGTTTGCAACTGAAAAGGAACTTTGTGTTCCCAACAATCTAGTTGAAGGACGGCTTTCACACACACTTATCTCTCAGAACTGAGCATGTGGAGAGACGTTCGTTCATCTAGCACAAAGGGAACGGGTTGCAGGAGAAACTTTTACTCTAGTTTCTCAGTGTGTTTCCTAGTGCCGGTTTGAAGTTCCTGCAGTTTTCACTGTAAAACCGAGTTGGAGCTAGTACCTCCCCATATATATGTATGGAGTGTAGTTTGCAACTGAAAAGGAACTTTGTGTTCCCAACAATCTAGTTGAAGGACGGCTTTCACACACACTTATCTCTCAGAACTGAGCATGTGGAGAGACGTTCGTTCATCTAGCACAAAGGGAACGGGTTGCAGGAGAAACTTTTACTCTAGTTTCTCAGTGTGTTTCCTAGTGCCGGTTTGAAGTTCCTGCAGTTTTCACTGTAAAACCGAGTTGGAGCTAGTACCTCCCCATATATATGTATGGAGTGTAGTTTGCAACTGAAAAGGAACTTTGTGTTCCCAACAATCTAGTTGAAGGACGGCTTTCACACACACTTATCTCTCAGAACTGAGCATGTGGAGAGACGTTCGTTCATCTAGCACAAAGGGAACGGGTTGCAGGAGAAACTTTTACTCTAGTTTCTCAGTGTGTTTCCTAGTGCCGGTTTGAAGTTCCTGCAGTTTTCACTGTAAAACCGAGTTGGAGCTAGTACCTCCCCATATATATGTATGGAGTGTAGTTTGCAACTGAAAAGGAACTTTGTGTTCCCAACAATCTAGTTGAAGGACGGCTTTCACACACACTTATCTCTCAGAACTGAGCATGTGGAGAGACGTTCGTTCATCTAGCACAAAGGGAACGGGTTGCAGGAGAAACTTTTACTCTAGTTTCTCAGTGTGTTTCCTAGTGCCGGTTTGAAGTTCCTGCAGTTTTCACTGTAAAACCGAGTTGGAGCTAGTACCTCCCCATATATATGTATGGAGTGTAGTTTGCAACTGAAAAGGAACTTTGTGTTCCCAACAATCTAGTTGAAGGACGGCTTTCACACACACTTATCTCTCAGAACTGAGCATGTGGAGAGACGTTCGTTCATCTAGCACAAAGGGAACGGGTTGCAGGAGAAACTTTTACTCTAGTTTCTCAGTGTGTTTCCTAGTGCCGGTTTGAAGTTCCTGCAGTTTTCACTGTAAAACCGAGTTGGAGCTAGTACCTCCCCATATATATGTATGGAGTGTAGTTTGCAACTGAAAAGGAACTTTGTGTTCCCAACAATCTAGTTGAAGGACGGCTTTCACACACACTTATCTCTCAGAACTGAGCATGTGGAGAGACGTTCGTTCATCTAGCACAAAGGGAACGGGTTGCAGGAGAAACTTTTACTCTAGTTTCTCAGTGTGTTTCCTAGTGCCGGTTTGAAGTTCCTGCAGTTTTCACTGTAAAACCGAGTTGGAGCTAGTACCTCCCCATATATATGTATGGAGTGTAGTTTGCAACTGAAAAGGAACTTTGTGTTCCCAACAATCTAGTTGAAGGACGGCTTTCACACACACTTATCTCTCAGAACTGAGCATGTGGAGAGACGTTCGTTCATCTAGCACAAAGGGAACGGGTTGCAGGAGAAACTTTTACTCTAGTTTCTCAGTGTGTTTCCTAGTGCCGGTTTGAAGTTCCTGCAGTTTTCACTGTAAAACCGAGTTGGAGCTAGTACCTCCCCATATATATGTATGGAGTGTAGTTTGCAACTGAAAAGGAACTTTGTGTTCCCAACAATCTAGTTGAAGGACGGCTTTCACACACACTTATCTCTCAGAACTGAGCATGTGGAGAGACGTTCGTTCATCTAGCACAAAGGGAACGGGTTGCAGGAGAAACTTTTACTCTAGTTTCTCAGTGTGTTTCCTAGTGCCGGTTTGAAGTTCCTGCAGTTTTCACTGTAAAACCGAGTTGGAGCTAGTACCTCCCCATATATATGTATGGAGTGTAGTTTGCAACTGAAAAGGAACTTTGTGTTCCCAACAATCTAGTTGAAGGACGGCTTTCACACACACTTATCTCTCAGAACTGAGCATGTGGAGAGACGTTCGTTCATCTAGCACAAAGGGAACGGGTTGCAGGAGAAACTTTTACTCTAGTTTCTCAGTGTGTTTCCTAGTGCCGGTTTGAAGTTCCTGCAGTTTTCACTGTAAAACCGAGTTGGAGCTAGTACCTCCCCATATATATGTATGGAGTGTAGTTTGCAACTGAAAAGGAACTTTGTGTTCCCAACAATCTAGTTGAAGGACGGCTTTCACACACACTTATCTCTCAGAACTGAGCATGTGGAGAGACGTTCGTTCATCTAGCACAAAGGGAACGGGTTGCAGGAGAAACTTTTACTCTAGTTTCTCAGTGTGTTTCCTAGTGCCGGTTTGAAGTTCCTGCAGTTTTCACTGTAAAACCGAGTTGGAGCTAGTACCTCCCCATATATATGTATGGAGTGTAGTTTGCAACTGAAAAGGAACTTTGTGTTCCCAACAATCTAGTTGAAGGACGGCTTTCACACACACTTATCTCTCAGAACTGAGCATGTGGAGAGACGTTCGTTCATCTAGCACAAAGGGAACGGGTTGCAGGAGAAACTTTTACTCTAGTTTCTCAGTGTGTTTCCTAGTGCCGGTTTGAAGTTCCTGCAGTTTTCACTGTAAAACCGAGTTGGAGCTAGTACCTCCCCATATATATGTATGGAGTGTAGTTTGCAACTGAAAAGGAACTTTGTGTTCCCAACAATCTAGTTGAAGGACGGCTTTCACACACACTTATCTCTCAGAACTGAGCATGTGGAGAGACGTTCGTTCATCTAGCACAAAGGGAACGGGTTGCAGGAGAAACTTTTACTCTAGTTTCTCAGTGTGTTTCCTAGTGCCGGTTTGAAGTTCCTGCAGTTTTCACTGTAAAACCGAGTTGGAGCTAGTACCTCCCCATATATATGTATGGAGTGTAGTTTGCAACTGAAAAGGAACTTTGTGTTCCCAACAATCTAGTTGAAGGACGGCTTTCACACACACTTATCTCTCAGAACTGAGCATGTGGAGAGACGTTCGTTCATCTAGCACAAAGGGAACGGGTTGCAGGAGAAACTTTTACTCTAGTTTCTCAGTGTGTTTCCTAGTGCCGGTTTGAAGTTCCTGCAGTTTTCACTGTAAAACCGAGTTGGAGCTAGTACCTCCCCATATATATGTATGGAGTGTAGTTTGCAACTGAAAAGGAACTTTGTGTTCCCAACAATCTAGTTGAAGGACGGCTTTCACACACACTTATCTCTCAGAACTGAGCATGTGGAGAGACGTTCGTTCATCTAGCACAAAGGGAACGGGTTGCAGGAGAAACTTTTACTCTAGTTTCTCAGTGTGTTTCCTAGTGCCGGTTTGAAGTTCCTGCAGTTTTCACTGTAAAACCGAGTTGGAGCTAGTACCTCCCCATATATATGTATGGAGTGTAGTTTGCAACTGAAAAGGAACTTTGTGTTCCCAACAATCTAGTTGAAGGACGGCTTTCACACACACTTATCTCTCAGAACTGAGCATGTGGAGAGACGTTCGTTCATCTAGCACAAAGGGAACGGGTTGCAGGAGAAACTTTTACTCTAGTTTCTCAGTGTGTTTCCTAGTGCCGGTTTGAAGTTCCTGCAGTTTTCACTGTAAAACCGAGTTGGAGCTAGTACCTCCCCATATATATGTATGGAGTGTAGTTTGCAACTGAAAAGGAACTTTGTGTTCCCAACAATCTAGTTGAAGGACGGCTTTCACACACACTTATCTCTCAGAACTGAGCATGTGGAGAGACGTTCGTTCATCTAGCACAAAGGGAACGGGTTGCAGGAGAAACTTTTACTCTAGTTTCTCAGTGTGTTTCCTAGTGCCGGTTTGAAGTTCCTGCAGTTTTCACTGTAAAACCGAGTTGGAGCTAGTACCTCCCCATATATATGTATGGAGTGTAGTTTGCAACTGAAAAGGAACTTTGTGTTCCCAACAATCTAGTTGAAGGACGGCTTTCACACACACTTATCTCTCAGAACTGAGCATGTGGAGAGACGTTCGTTCATCTAGCACAAAGGGAACGGGTTGCAGGAGAAACTTTTACTCTAGTTTCTCAGTGTGTTTCCTAGTGCCGGTTTGAAGTTCCTGCAGTTTTCACTGTAAAACCGAGTTGGAGCTAGTACCTCCCCATATATATGTATGGAGTGTAGTTTGCAACTGAAAAGGAACTTTGTGTTCCCAACAATCTAGTTGAAGGACGGCTTTCACACACACTTATCTCTCAGAACTGAGCATGTGGAGAGACGTTCGTTCATCTAGCACAAAGGGAACGGGTTGCAGGAGAAACTTTTACTCTAGTTTCTCAGTGTGTTTCCTAGTGCCGGTTTGAAGTTCCTGCAGTTTTCACTGTAAAACCGAGTTGGAGCTAGTACCTCCCCATATATATGTATGGAGTGTAGTTTGCAACTGAAAAGGAACTTTGTGTTCCCAACAATCTAGTTGAAGGACGGCTTTCACACACACTTATCTCTCAGAACTGAGCATGTGGAGAGACGTTCGTTCATCTAGCACAAAGGGAACGGGTTGCAGGAGAAACTTTTACTCTAGTTTCTCAGTGTGTTTCCTAGTGCCGGTTTGAAGTTCCTGCAGTTTTCACTGTAAAACCGAGTTGGAGCTAGTACCTCCCCATATATATGTATGGAGTGTAGTTTGCAACTGAAAAGGAACTTTGTGTTCCCAACAATCTAGTTGAAGGACGGCTTTCACACACACTTATCTCTCAGAACTGAGCATGTGGAGAGACGTTCGTTCATCTAGCACAAAGGGAACGGGTTGCAGGAGAAACTTTTACTCTAGTTTCTCAGTGTGTTTCCTAGTGCCGGTTTGAAGTTCCTGCAGTTTTCACTGTAAAACCGAGTTGGAGCTAGTACCTCCCCATATATATGTATGGAGTGTAGTTTGCAACTGAAAAGGAACTTTGTGTTCCCAACAATCTAGTTGAAGGACGGCTTTCACACACACTTATCTCTCAGAACTGAGCATGTGGAGAGACGTTCGTTCATCTAGCACAAAGGGAACGGGTTGCAGGAGAAACTTTTACTCTAGTTTCTCAGTGTGTTTCCTAGTGCCGGTTTGAAGTTCCTGCAGTTTTCACTGTAAAACCGAGTTGGAGCTAGTACCTCCCCATATATATGTATGGAGTGTAGTTTGCAACTGAAAAGGAACTTTGTGTTCCCAACAATCTAGTTGAAGGACGGCTTTCACACACACTTATCTCTCAGAACTGAGCATGTGGAGAGACGTTCGTTCATCTAGCACAAAGGGAACGGGTTGCAGGAGAAACTTTTACTCTAGTTTCTCAGTGTGTTTCCTAGTGCCGGTTTGAAGTTCCTGCAGTTTTCACTGTAAAACCGAGTTGGAGCTAGTACCTCCCCATATATATGTATGGAGTGTAGTTTGCAACTGAAAAGGAACTTTGTGTTCCCAACAATCTAGTTGAAGGACGGCTTTCACACACACTTATCTCTCAGAACTGAGCATGTGGAGAGACGTTCGTTCATCTAGCACAAAGGGAACGGGTTGCAGGAGAAACTTTTACTCTAGTTTCTCAGTGTGTTTCCTAGTGCCGGTTTGAAGTTCCTGCAGTTTTCACTGTAAAACCGAGTTGGAGCTAGTACCTCCCCATATATATGTATGGAGTGTAGTTTGCAACTGAAAAGGAACTTTGTGTTCCCAACAATCTAGTTGAAGGACGGCTTTCACACACACTTATCTCTCAGAACTGAGCATGTGGAGAGACGTTCGTTCATCTAGCACAAAGGGAACGGGTTGCAGGAGAAACTTTTACTCTAGTTTCTCAGTGTGTTTCCTAGTGCCGGTTTGAAGTTCCTGCAGTTTTCACTGTAAAACCGAGTTGGAGCTAGTACCTCCCCATATATATGTATGGAGTGTAGTTTGCAACTGAAAAGGAACTTTGTGTTCCCAACAATCTAGTTGAAGGACGGCTTTCACACACACTTATCTCTCAGAACTGAGCATGTGGAGAGACGTTCGTTCATCTAGCACAAAGGGAACGGGTTGCAGGAGAAACTTTTACTCTAGTTTCTCAGTGTGTTTCCTAGTGCCGGTTTGAAGTTCCTGCAGTTTTCACTGTAAAACCGAGTTGGAGCTAGTACCTCCCCATATATATGTATGGAGTGTAGTTTGCAACTGAAAAGGAACTTTGTGTTCCCAACAATCTAGTTGAAGGACGGCTTTCACACACACTTATCTCTCAGAACTGAGCATGTGGAGAGACGTTCGTTCATCTAGCACAAAGGGAACGGGTTGCAGGAGAAACTTTTACTCTAGTTTCTCAGTGTGTTTCCTAGTGCCGGTTTGAAGTTCCTGCAGTTTTCACTGTAAAACCGAGTTGGAGCTAGTACCTCCCCATATATATGTATGGAGTGTAGTTTGCAACTGAAAAGGAACTTTGTGTTCCCAACAATCTAGTTGAAGGACGGCTTTCACACACACTTATCTCTCAGAACTGAGCATGTGGAGAGACGTTCGTTCATCTAGCACAAAGGGAACGGGTTGCAGGAGAAACTTTTACTCTAGTTTCTCAGTGTGTTTCCTAGTGCCGGTTTGAAGTTCCTGCAGTTTTCACTGTAAAACCGAGTTGGAGCTAGTACCTCCCCATATATATGTATGGAGTGTAGTTTGCAACTGAAAAGGAACTTTGTGTTCCCAACAATCTAGTTGAAGGACGGCTTTCACACACACTTATCTCTCAGAACTGAGCATGTGGAGAGACGTTCGTTCATCTAGCACAAAGGGAACGGGTTGCAGGAGAAACTTTTACTCTAGTTTCTCAGTGTGTTTCCTAGTGCCGGTTTGAAGTTCCTGCAGTTTTCACTGTAAAACCGAGTTGGAGCTAGTACCTCCCCATATATATGTATGGAGTGTAGTTTGCAACTGAAAAGGAACTTTGTGTTCCCAACAATCTAGTTGAAGGACGGCTTTCACACACACTTATCTCTCAGAACTGAGCATGTGGAGAGACGTTCGTTCATCTAGCACAAAGGGAACGGGTTGCAGGAGAAACTTTTACTCTAGTTTCTCAGTGTGTTTCCTAGTGCCGGTTTGAAGTTCCTGCAGTTTTCACTGTAAAACCGAGTTGGAGCTAGTACCTCCCCATATATATGTATGGAGTGTAGTTTGCAACTGAAAAGGAACTTTGTGTTCCCAACAATCTAGTTGAAGGACGGCTTTCACACACACTTATCTCTCAGAACTGAGCATGTGGAGAGACGTTCGTTCATCTAGCACAAAGGGAACGGGTTGCAGGAGAAACTTTTACTCTAGTTTCTCAGTGTGTTTCCTAGTGCCGGTTTGAAGTTCCTGCAGTTTTCACTGTAAAACCGAGTTGGAGCTAGTACCTCCCCATATATATGTATGGAGTGTAGTTTGCAACTGAAAAGGAACTTTGTGTTCCCAACAATCTAGTTGAAGGACGGCTTTCACACACACTTATCTCTCAGAACTGAGCATGTGGAGAGACGTTCGTTCATCTAGCACAAAGGGAACGGGTTGCAGGAGAAACTTTTACTCTAGTTTCTCAGTGTGTTTCCTAGTGCCGGTTTGAAGTTCCTGCAGTTTTCACTGTAAAACCGAGTTGGAGCTAGTACCTCCCCATATATATGTATGGAGTGTAGTTTGCAACTGAAAAGGAACTTTGTGTTCCCAACAATCTAGTTGAAGGACGGCTTTCACACACACTTATCTCTCAGAACTGAGCATGTGGAGAGACGTTCGTTCATCTAGCACAAAGGGAACGGGTTGCAGGAGAAACTTTTACTCTAGTTTCTCAGTGTGTTTCCTAGTGCCGGTTTGAAGTTCCTGCAGTTTTCACTGTAAAACCGAGTTGGAGCTAGTACCTCCCCATATATATGTATGGAGTGTAGTTTGCAACTGAAAAGGAACTTTGTGTTCCCAACAATCTAGTTGAAGGACGGCTTTCACACACACTTATCTCTCAGAACTGAGCATGTGGAGAGACGTTCGTTCATCTAGCACAAAGGGAACGGGTTGCAGGAGAAACTTTTACTCTAGTTTCTCAGTGTGTTTCCTAGTGCCGGTTTGAAGTTCCTGCAGTTTTCACTGTAAAACCGAGTTGGAGCTAGTACCTCCCCATATATATGTATGGAGTGTAGTTTGCAACTGAAAAGGAACTTTGTGTTCCCAACAATCTAGTTGAAGGACGGCTTTCACACACACTTATCTCTCAGAACTGAGCATGTGGAGAGACGTTCGTTCATCTAGCACAAAGGGAACGGGTTGCAGGAGAAACTTTTACTCTAGTTTCTCAGTGTGTTTCCTAGTGCCGGTTTGAAGTTCCTGCAGTTTTCACTGTAAAACCGAGTTGGAGCTAGTACCTCCCCATATATATGTATGGAGTGTAGTTTGCAACTGAAAAGGAACTTTGTGTTCCCAACAATCTAGTTGAAGGACGGCTTTCACACACACTTATCTCTCAGAACTGAGCATGTGGAGAGACGTTCGTTCATCTAGCACAAAGGGAACGGGTTGCAGGAGAAACTTTTACTCTAGTTTCTCAGTGTGTTTCCTAGTGCCGGTTTGAAGTTCCTGCAGTTTTCACTGTAAAACCGAGTTGGAGCTAGTACCTCCCCATATATATGTATGGAGTGTAGTTTGCAACTGAAAAGGAACTTTGTGTTCCCAACAATCTAGTTGAAGGACGGCTTTCACACACACTTATCTCTCAGAACTGAGCATGTGGAGAGACGTTCGTTCATCTAGCACAAAGGGAACGGGTTGCAGGAGAAACTTTTACTCTAGTTTCTCAGTGTGTTTCCTAGTGCCGGTTTGAAGTTCCTGCAGTTTTCACTGTAAAACCGAGTTGGAGCTAGTACCTCCCCATATATATGTATGGAGTGTAGTTTGCAACTGAAAAGGAACTTTGTGTTCCCAACAATCTAGTTGAAGGACGGCTTTCACACACACTTATCTCTCAGAACTGAGCATGTGGAGAGACGTTCGTTCATCTAGCACAAAGGGAACGGGTTGCAGGAGAAACTTTTACTCTAGTTTCTCAGTGTGTTTCCTAGTGCCGGTTTGAAGTTCCTGCAGTTTTCACTGTAAAACCGAGTTGGAGCTAGTACCTCCCCATATATATGTATGGAGTGTAGTTTGCAACTGAAAAGGAACTTTGTGTTCCCAACAATCTAGTTGAAGGACGGCTTTCACACACACTTATCTCTCAGAACTGAGCATGTGGAGAGACGTTCGTTCATCTAGCACAAAGGGAACGGGTTGCAGGAGAAACTTTTACTCTAGTTTCTCAGTGTGTTTCCTAGTGCCGGTTTGAAGTTCCTGCAGTTTTCACTGTAAAACCGAGTTGGAGCTAGTACCTCCCCATATATATGTATGGAGTGTAGTTTGCAACTGAAAAGGAACTTTGTGTTCCCAACAATCTAGTTGAAGGACGGCTTTCACACACACTTATCTCTCAGAACTGAGCATGTGGAGAGACGTTCGTTCATCTAGCACAAAGGGAACGGGTTGCAGGAGAAACTTTTACTCTAGTTTCTCAGTGTGTTTCCTAGTGCCGGTTTGAAGTTCCTGCAGTTTTCACTGTAAAACCGAGTTGGAGCTAGTACCTCCCCATATATATGTATGGAGTGTAGTTTGCAACTGAAAAGGAACTTTGTGTTCCCAACAATCTAGTTGAAGGACGGCTTTCACACACACTTATCTCTCAGAACTGAGCATGTGGAGAGACGTTCGTTCATCTAGCACAAAGGGAACGGGTTGCAGGAGAAACTTTTACTCTAGTTTCTCAGTGTGTTTCCTAGTGCCGGTTTGAAGTTCCTGCAGTTTTCACTGTAAAACCGAGTTGGAGCTAGTACCTCCCCATATATATGTATGGAGTGTAGTTTGCAACTGAAAAGGAACTTTGTGTTCCCAACAATCTAGTTGAAGGACGGCTTTCACACACACTTATCTCTCAGAACTGAGCATGTGGAGAGACGTTCGTTCATCTAGCACAAAGGGAACGGGTTGCAGGAGAAACTTTTACTCTAGTTTCTCAGTGTGTTTCCTAGTGCCGGTTTGAAGTTCCTGCAGTTTTCACTGTAAAACCGAGTTGGAGCTAGTACCTCCCCATATATATGTATGGAGTGTAGTTTGCAACTGAAAAGGAACTTTGTGTTCCCAACAATCTAGTTGAAGGACGGCTTTCACACACACTTATCTCTCAGAACTGAGCATGTGGAGAGACGTTCGTTCATCTAGCACAAAGGGAACGGGTTGCAGGAGAAACTTTTACTCTAGTTTCTCAGTGTGTTTCCTAGTGCCGGTTTGAAGTTCCTGCAGTTTTCACTGTAAAACCGAGTTGGAGCTAGTACCTCCCCATATATATGTATGGAGTGTAGTTTGCAACTGAAAAGGAACTTTGTGTTCCCAACAATCTAGTTGAAGGACGGCTTTCACACACACTTATCTCTCAGAACTGAGCATGTGGAGAGACGTTCGTTCATCTAGCACAAAGGGAACGGGTTGCAGGAGAAACTTTTACTCTAGTTTCTCAGTGTGTTTCCTAGTGCCGGTTTGAAGTTCCTGCAGTTTTC
>NW_022587768.1:0-61750 GCF_009834535.1 Camelus ferus
GATATTTGTGTGTGAAAGCCGTCCAGAAACTAGCTTGTAGGGAACACAAAGTTTCTGTTCAGTAGCCAACTCCACTCCATACATATATATGGAAGGAACTAGCTCCAACTCGGTTTTAAAGTGAAAACTGCAGGAACTTCAACCCGGCACTAGGAAACAGACTGAGAAACCAGAGTAAAAGTTTCTCCTGCAACCCTTTCCCTTTGTGCGAGATGACCGAATATCTCTCCACATGCTCAGTACTGAGAGATAAGTGTGTGTTAAAGCCGTCCTTCACCTAGCTTCTTGGGAACACAAAGTTTCTTTTCAGTTGCCAACTCCACTCCAAACATTTATATGGGGAGGTACAAGCTTCAAATCGCTTATATAGTGAAAACTGCAGGAACTTCAATCCGGCACTAGGAAACAGACTGAGAACCCAGAGTAAAAGTTTCTCCTGCAACCCGTTCCCTTTGTGCGAGTAGAACGAACGTCTCTCCACATTCTCAGTTCTGAGAGATAATTGTGTGTGAAAGCCGTCCTTCACCTAGCATGTTGGGAACACAAATTTTCTTTTGAAGTGCAAACACAAATCCATATATATATATGGAGTGGTACCAGCTCAAACTCGGTTTTACAGTGAAAAATGCAGGAATTTCAAACCAGCACTAGGAAAAAGTCTGAGAACCCAGAGAAAAAGTTTCTCCTGCAACTCGTTCCGTTTGTGCTAGATGAACGATCGTCTCCCCACATGCTCAGTTCTGAGTGAAAACTGTGTGTGAAAGCCGTCCTTCACCTATCTTGTTGGGAACACTAAGTTTCTTTTCAGTTGCAAACTCCACTCCGTACATATATATGGGGAGGAATTATCTCCAACTCGGTTTTACAGTGAAAACTGCAGGAAAATCAAACAGGCACTAGGAAACAGACTGACAACCCAGAGTAAAAGTTTCTCCTGCAAACCGTTCACTTTGTGCTAGATGACGATCGTCTCTCCACATGCTCAGTTCTGAAAGATAAGTGTGTGTGAAATTCGTACTTCACCTAGCTTGTTGGGAACACAAAGTTTCTTTTCTGTTGCAAACTCCAATCCATAAATATATATGGGGAGGTAATAGCTCCAAATCGGTTTTACAATGAAAACTGCAGGAACTTCATACCGGCACTAGGAAACAGACTGAGAACACAGAGTAAAAGTTTCTCCTGCAACCCTTTCCCTTTGTGCGAGATGAACGAACGTCTCTCCACATGCTCATTTCTGAGAGATTATTGTGTGTGAAAGCCGTCCTTCACCTACTTGTTGGGAACACAAAGTTCCTTTTCAGGTGCAAATTCCACACCATACATATATATGGGGAGGTACAATCTCCAAATCGGTTTTACAGTGAAAATTGCAGGAACATCAAACCTGGACTAGGAAACACACTGAGGACCCAGTGTAAAAGTTTCTCCTGCAAAATGTTCCCTTTTTTGCTAGATGAAAGGACATCTCTCCACATGCTCAGTTCTGCGGGATAAGTGTGTTTGAAAGCCGTCCTTCACCTAGATTGTTGGGAACACATTTTTTTTTTTCACTTGCAATCTCCACTCCATATATATATATGAGGTGTACTAGATCCAACAAATTTTATAGTGAAAACTGCAGGAAATTCAACCCGGCACTAGGAAACAGACTGAGAAACAAGAGCAAAAGTTTCTCTTGCAACCATTTTCCTTTATGCTAGATGAACGAACTTCTCTCAATATGCTCAGTTCTGAGAGATAAGTGTGTTTGAAAGCCGTCCTTCACCTATCTTGTTGGGAACACAAAGTTTCTTTTCAGTTGAAAACTCCACTCCATACATTTATATGGGGAGGTACTACCTCCAACTCGGTTTTACAGTGAAAACGGCAGGAACTTCAAACCGGCACTAGGAAACAGACTAAGAAACCAGAGTAAAAGTTTCCCCTGCAACCCATTCCATTTGAGCTAGAAGAACGAACGTCTATCCACATGCTCAGTTCTGAGAGATAAGTGTGTGTGGAAGCTGACATTCTCCTAGCTAGTTGGGAACACAAAGTTTCTTTTCAGTTGCAAATTCCATTCCATACATATATATGGGGAGGTACTAGCTCCAAATCTGTTTTACAGTGATAAATGCAGGAACATGAAACCGGCACTAGGAAACAGGCTGAGAACCCAGTGAAAATATTTCTACTGCAACCCGTTCCATTTGTGCTAGATGAACGAACGTCTCTCCACATGCTGAGTTCTGAGAGATAAGTGTGTGTTAAAACCATCCTTCACCTAGCATGTTCGGAACACAGATTTTCTTTTCAGGTGCAAAATCGAATACATATATATATATGGGGTGGTAATAGCTCCAAAACTATTTTACAGTGAAAAATGCAGGAACTTCAAACCGGCACTAGGATACAGACAAGAACCCAGAGTAAAAGTTTCTCCTGCAACCCGTTCCCTTTGTGCTAGATGAAAGAAAGTCTCTCCACATGCTCAGTTCTGAGAGATAAGTGTGTGTTAAAGCCGTCCTTCACCTAGCTTCTTGGGAACACAAATTTTCTTTTCAGTTGCCAACTCCATTCCATACTTATATATGGGAAGGTACTAGCTCCAAATCCCTTTTACAGTGAAAACTGCAGGAACTTCAATCCGGCACTAGGAAACAGACTGAGAAACCAGAGCAAAAGTTTCTCCTGCAACCCATTCCCTTTGTGGTAGATGAACGAACGTCTTTCCACGTGCTCAGTTCTGAGTGAAAACAGGGTTTGAAAGCCGTCCTTCACCTATCTTGTTGGTAACAGAAAGTTTCTTTTCAGTTGCAAACTCCACTCCATACATATATATGGGGAGGTACTAGCTCCAACTCGGTTTTACAGTGAAAACTGCAGGAACTTCAAACCGGCACTAGGAAACAGACTGAGAACACAGAGTAAAAGTTTCTCCTGCAACCCTTTCTCTTTGTGCGAGATGAACGAACCTCTCTCCTCATGCTCATTTCTGAGAGATAATTGTGTGTGAAAGCCGTGCTTCACCTACCTTGTTGGGAACACAAAGTTCCTTTTCAGGTTTAAATTCCACTCCATACATATATATGGGGAGGTACAATCTCCAAATCGGTTTTACAGTGAAAATTGCAGGAACATCAAACCGGCACTAGGAAACAGACTGAGGACCCAGTATAAAAGTTTCTCCTGCACACCGTTCCCTTTTTGCTAGATGAAAGAACGTCTCTCCACATGCTCAGTTCTGAAGGATAAGTGTGTTTGAAAGCCGTCCTTCACCTAGATTGTTGTGAACACATAGTTTTTTTCTCTTGCAATCACCACATCATACATATATATGGGGAGGTACTAGATCCAACAAGTTTTATAGTGAAAACTGCAGGAAATTCAACCCGGCACTGGGAAACAGACTGAGAAACAAGAGCAAAAGATTCTCTTGCAACCAGTTTCCTTTAGGCTAGATGAACGAACCTCTCTCCACATGCTCAGTTCTGAGAGATAAGTGTGTGTGAAAGCCGCCCTACACCTAGCTTGTTGGGAACACAAAGTTTCTTTTCAGTTGCAAACTCCACACCATACATTTATATAGGGAGGTACTACCTCCAACTCGGTTTTACAGTGAAAACTGCAGGAACTTCAAACCGGCACTAGGAAACAGACTAAGAAACCAGAATAAAATTTTCCCCTGCAACCCGTTCCATTTGTGCTAGACGAACGAACGTCTATCCACATGCTCAGTTCTGAGAGATAAGTGTGTGTGGAAGCTGTACTTCTCCTAGCTATTTGTGAACACAAAGTTTCTTTTCAGTTGCAAATTCCATTCCATACATATATATGGGGAGGTTCTAGCTCCAAATCGGTTTTACAGTGAAAAATGCAGGAACATGAAACTGGCACAAGGAAACAGGCTGAGAACCCAGTGAAAATGTTTCTACTGCAACACGTTCCATTTGTGCTAGATGAACGAAAGTCTCTCCACATGCTCAGTTCTGAAAGAAAAGTGTGTGTGAAAGCCGTGCTTCACCTAACTTTTGGGAACACAAAGTTTCTTTTCAGGTGCAAACTCCACTCCATACATATAAATGGGGAGGTACTAGCTCAATCTCGGTTTTACTGTGAAAACTGCAGGAACTTCAAACAAGCTCTAGGAAACAGACTGAGAAAACAGAGGAAAAGTTTCTCCTGCAACCGTTTCCCATTGTGCTAGATGAACGAACGTCTCTCCACATGCTCATTTCTGAGAGATAACTGTGTGTGAAATCCGTCATTCCCCTATCTTTTTTGGAACAAAAAGTTTCTTTTCAGGTGCCAACTCCACTCCATACATATATAGGGGGATGTACCAGATCCAAATCGGTTTTACAGTGATAACTGCAGGAACTTCAAACCAGCACTAGGAAACAGACTAAGAACACAGAGTAAAAGTTTCTCCAGCATACCGTTCCCTTTGTGCGAGATGAACGAACATCTCTCCACATGCTCATTTCTGAGAGATAATTGTGTGTGAAAGCCGTAATTTACCTACCGTGTTGGGAACACAAAGTTTCTTTTCACGTGCTAATTTCCACTCCATACATATATATGGGGAGGTACTATCTCCAAATCAATTTTACGGTAAAACTGCGGGAACATCAAACCGGCACTAGGAAACAGACTGAGGACACAGTGTAAAAGTTTCTCCTGCAAACCGTTCCCTTTCTGCTAGATGAAAGAACATCTCTCCACATGCTCAGTTCTGAGGGATAAGTGCGTGTGAAAGCCATCCTTCACCTACCTTTTTGGGAACACATAGTTTCATTTCAGTTGCCAACTCCACTCCATACATTTATATAGGGAGGTACTACCTCCAACTCGGTTTTACAGTGAAAACTGCAGGAACTTCAAACCGGCACTAGGAAAAAGACTAAGAAACCAGAGTAAAATTTTCCCCTGCAACCCGTTCCCTTTGTGCTAGACGAACGAACGTCTATCCACATGCTCAGTTCTGAGAGATAAGTGTGTGTGGAAGCTGTACTTCTCCTAGCTATTTGTGAACACCAAGTTTCTTTTCAGTTGCAAATTCCATTCCATACATATATATGGGGATGTTCTAGTTCCAAATCGGTTTTACAGTGAAAAATGCAGGAACATGAAACCGGCATAAGGAAACAGGCTGAGAACCCAGTGAAAATGTTTCTACTGCAACCCGTTCCATTTGTGCTAGATGAACGAACGTCTCTCCACATGCTCAGTTCTGAGAGATAAGTGTGTGTGAAAGCCGTGCTTCACATAGCTTGTTGGGAACACAAAGTTTCTTTTCAGGTGCAAACTCCACTCCATACATATATATGGGGAAGTACTAGCTCCAACTCGGTTTTACAGTGAAAACTGCAGAAACATCAAACCGGCACTAGGAAACAGACTGAGAACCCAGAGTACAAGTTTCCCCTGCAACCCGTTCCCTTTGTGCTAAATGAACGAACTTCTCTCCACATGCTCATTTCTGAGAGATAATTGTGTGTGAAAGCCGTCCTTCACCTAGCTTGTTGGGAACACAAAGATTCTGTTCAGTAGCCAACTCCACTCCATATATATATATGGGAGGCACTAGCTCCAACTCGGTTTTAAAGTGAAAAATGCAGGAATTTCAACCCGGCACTAGGAAACAGACTGAGAAACCAGAGTAAAACTTTCTCCTGCAACCCGTTCATTAGTGCGAGATGAACGAACGTCTCTCCACATGCTCAGTACTGAGAGATAACTGTGTGTTAAAGCCGTACTTCACCAAGCTTCCTGGGAACACAAAGTTTCTTTTCAGATGCCAACTCCACTCCATACATATATATGGGGAGGTACTAGCTCCAAATCCCTTTTACAGTGAAAACTGCAGGAACTTCAATCCGGCACTAGGAAACAGACTGAGAAAACAGAGTAATAGTTTCTCCTGCAACACGTTCCTTTTGTGCGAGTTGAACGAACATCTCTCCAAATGCTCAGTTCTGAGAGATAAGTGTGTGTGAAAGCCGTCTTTCACCTAGCTTGTTGGAAACACAAAGTTTCTTTTAAGATGCAACCTCCAATCCATACATATATAAGGGGAGGTACAATTTCCAACTCGGTTTTAAAGTGAAAACTGCAGGAACTTCAAACCGGCACTAGGAAACAGACTGAGAAACCAGAACAAAAGTTTCTCATGCAACTCGTTCCCTTTGTGCTAGATGAACGAACGTCTTTCCTCGTGCTCAGTTCTGAGTGAAATCTCTGTGTGAAAGCCGTCCTCCACCTATCTTGTTGGGAACACAAAGATTCTTTTCAGTTGCAAACTCTACTCCATACATATATATGGGGAGGAACTAGCTCCAACCCGGTTTTAGAGTGAAAACTGCAGGAACTTCAAACAGGCACTAGGAAACAGACTGAGAAACCAGAGTACAAGTTTCTCCTGCAAACCGTTCCCTTTGTGCTAGATGAACGATCGTCTCTCACATGCTCAGTTCTGAGGATAAGTGTGTTTGAAAGCCGTCCTTCACCTAGATTGTTGGGAACACATAGTTTTTTCCTCTTGCAATCTCCACTCCATTCATATATATGGGGAGGTACTAGCTCCAACAAGTTTTATAGTGAAAAGTGCAGGAACTTCAACCAGGCACTAAGAAACAGACTGAGAAACAAGAGCAAAAGTTTCTCTTGCAACCAGTTTCCTTTATGCTAGATGAACGAACGTCTCTCCACATGCTCAGTTCTGAGAGATAATTGTGTGAGAAAGCCGTCCTTCACCTATCTTTTTGGGAACACAAAGTTTCTTTTCACTTGCAATCTCCAATCCATACATATATATGGGAAGGTACTAGATCCAAACCTATTTTACAGTTAAATCTGCAGGAACTTCAAAAAGGCACTAGGAAACAGACTGAGAACCTAGAGAAAACGTTACTCCTGAAAACCGTTTCATTTGTTCTAGATGAACGAAAGTCTCTCCACATGCTCAGTTCTGAAATAAAAGTGTGTGTGAAAGCCGTGCTTCACCTAGCTTGTTGGGAACACAAAGTTTCTTTTCAGGTGCAAACTCCACTCCATACATATAAATGGGGAGGTACTAGCACAATCTCGGTATTACTGTGAAAACTGCAGGAACTTCAAACAAGCTCTAGGAAACAGACTGAGAAAACAGAGGAAAAGTTTCTCCTGCAACCGTTTCCCATTGTGCTAGATGAACGAACGTCTCTCCACATGCTCATTTCTGAGAGATAACTGTGTGTGAAATCCGTCATTCCCCTATCTTTTTTGGAACAAAAAGTTTCTTTTCAGGTGCCAACTCCACTCCATACATATATAGGGGGATGTACCAGATCCAAATCGGTTTTACAGTGATAACTGCAGGAACTTCAAACCAGCACTAGGAAACAGACTAAGAACACAGAGTAAAAGTTTCTCCAGCATACCGTTCCCTTTGTGCGAGATGAACGAACATCTCTCCACATGCTCATTTCTGAGAGATAATTGTGTGTGAAAGCCGTAATTTACCTACCGTGTTGGGAACACAAAGTTTCTTTTCACGTGCAATTTCCACTCCATACATATATATGGGGAGGTACTATCTCCAAATCAATTTTACGGTAAAACTGCGGGAACATCAAACCGGCACTAGGAAACAGACTGAGGACACAGTGTAAAAGTTTCTCCTGCAAACCGTTCCCCTTCTGCTAGATGAAAGAACATCTCTCCACATGCTCAGTTCTGAGGGATAAGTGCGTGTGAAAGCCATCCTTCACCTACCTTTTTGGGAACACATAGTTTCATTTCAGTTGCCAACTCCACTCCATACATATATATGAGGAGGTACTTGCTCCAACCCTGTTTTACATTGAAAACTGCAGGAACTTCAAAGTGGCACTAGGAAACAGACTGAGAACCCATAGTAAATGTTTCTCCTGCAACCCGTTACCTTTGTGCTAGATGAACGAAAGTCTCTCCACATGCTCAGCTCTGAGAGTAAAGTGTGTGTGAAAGCCGTATTTCACTTATCTTGTTGGGAACACAAATTTTCTTTCAGTTGCAAACTCCACTCCATACATATATATGGGGAGGTACTAGCTCCAAATATGTTTTACAGTGAAAACTGCAGGAACTTTAAACCGGCACTATGAAACAACTGAGAAACCTGAGTAAAAGTCTTTCCTGCAACCCTTTCCCTTCGTGCAAGATGAAAGAACGTCTCTCCACATGCTCAGTTCTGAGAGATAAGTGTGTGTGAAAGCCGTCCTTCACCTAGTTTGTTGGGACCACAAAGTTCCTTTTCAAGTGAAAACTCCACTCCATACATATAAATGGGGAGGTACTAGCTCAATCTCGATTTTACTGTGAAAACTGCAGGAACTTCAAACAAGCTCTAGGAAACAGACTGAGAAAACAGAGGAAAAGTTTCTCCTGCAACCGTTTCCCATTGTGCTAGATGAATGAACGTCTCTCCACATGCTGATTTCTGAGAGATAACTGTGTGTGAAATCCGTCATTCCCCTATCTTTTTTGGAACAAAAAGTTTCTTTTCAGGTGCCAACTCCACTCCATACATATATAGGGGGATGTACCAAATCCAAATCGGTTTTACAGTGATAACTGCAGGAACTTCAAACCAGCACTAGGAAACAGACTAAGAACACAGAGTAAAAGTTTCTCCAGCATACCGTTCCCTTTGTGCGAGATGAACGAACATCTCTCCACATGCTCATTTCTGAGAGATAATTGTGTGTGAAAGCCGTAATTTACCTACCGTGTTGGGAACACAAAGTTTCTTTTCACGTGCAATTTCCACTCCATACATATATATGGGGAGGTACTATCTCCAAATCAATTTTACGGTAAAACTGCGGGAACATCAAACCGGCACTAGGAAACAGACTGAGGACACAGTGTAAAAGTTTCTCCTGCAAACCGTTCCCTTTCTGCTAGATGAAAGAACATCTCTCCACATGCTCAGTTCTGAGGGATAAGTGCGTGTGAAAGCCATCCTTCACCTACCTTTTTGGGAACACATAGTTTCATTTCAGTTGCCAACTCCACTCCATACATTTATATAGGGAGGTACTACCTCCAACTCGGTTTTACAGTGAAAACTGCAGGAACTTCAAACCGGCACTAGGAAAAAGACTAAGAAACCAGAGTAAAATTTTCCCCTGCAACCCGTTCCCTTTGTGCTAGACGAACGAACGTCTATCCACATGCTCAGTTCTGAGAGATAAGTGTGTGTGGAAGCTGTACTTCTCCTAGCTATTTGTGAACACCAAGTTTCTTTTCAGTTGCAAATTCCATTCCATACATATATATGGGGATGTTCTAGTTCCAAATCGGTTTTACAGTGAAAAATGCAGGAACATGAAACCGGCATAAGGAAACAGGCTGAGAACCCAGTGAAAATGTTTCTACTGCAACCCGTTCCATTTGTGCTAGATGAACGAACGTCTCTCCACATGCTCAGTTCTGAGAGATAAGTGTGTGTGAAAGCCGTGCTTCACATAGCTTGTTGGGAACACAAAGTTTCTTTTCAGGTGCAAACTCCACTCCATACATATATATGGGGAAGTACTAGCTCCAACTCGGTTTTACAGTGAAAACTGCAGAAACATCAAACCGGCACTAGGAAACAGACTGAGAACCCAGAGTACAAGTTTCCCCTGCAACCCGTTCCCTTTGTGCTAAATGAACGAACTTCTCTCCACATGCTCATTTCTGAGAGATAATTGTGTGTGAAAGCCGTCCTTCACCTAGCTTGTTGGGAACACAAAGATTCTGTTCAGTAGCCAACTCCACTCCATATATATATATGGGAGGCACTAGCTCCAACTCGGTTTTAAGTGAAAACTGCAGGAATTTCAACCCGGCACTAGGAAACAGACTGAGAAACCAGAGTAAAACTTTCTCCTGCAACCCGTTCATTAGTGCGAGATGAACGAACGTCTCTCCACATGCTCAGTACTGAGAGATAACTGTGTGTTAAAGCCGTACTTCACCAAGCTTCCTGGGAACACAAAGTTTCTTTTCAGATGCCAACTCCACTCCATACATATATATGGGGAGGTACTAGCTCCAAATCCCTTTTACAGTGAAAACTGCAGGAACTTCAATCCGGCACTAGGAAACAGACTGAGAAAACAGAGTAATAGTTTCTCCTGCAACACGTTCCTTTTGTGCGAGTTGAACGAACATCTCTCCAAATGCTCAGTTCTGAGAGATAAGTGTGTGTGAAAGCCGTCTTTCACCTAGCTTGTTGGAAACACAAAGTTTCTTTTAAGATGCAACCTCCAATCCATACATATATAAGGGGAGGTACAATTTCCAACTCGGTTTTAAAGTGAAAACTGCAGGAACTTCAAACCGGCACTAGGAAACAGACTGAGAAACCAGAACAAAAGTTTCTCATGCAACTCCGTTCCCTTTGTGCTAGATGAACGAACGTCTTTCCTCGTGCTCAGTTCTGAGTGAAATCTCTGTGTGAAAGCCGTCCTCCACCTATCTTGTTGGGAACACAAAGATTCTTTTCAGTTGCAAACTCTACTCCATACATATATATGGGGAGGAACTAGCTCCAACCCGGTTTTAGAGTGAAAACTGCAGGAACTTCAAACAGGCACTAGGAAACAGACTGAGAAACCAGAGTACAAGTTTCTCCTGCAAACCGTTCCCTTTGTGCTAGATGAACGATCGTCTCTCACATGCTCAGTTCTGAGGATAAGTGTGTTTGAAAGCCGTCCTTCACCTAGATTGTTGGGAACACATAGTTTTTTCCTCTTGCAATCTCCACTCCATTCATATATATGGGGAGGTACTAGCTCCAACAAGTTTTATAGTGAAAAGTGCAGGAACTTCAACCAGGCACTAAGAAACAGACTGAGAAACAAGAGCAAAAGTTTCTCTTGCAACCAGTTTCCTTTATGCTAGATGAACGAACGTCTCTCCACATGCTCAGTTCTGAGAGATAATTGTGTGAGAAAGCCGTCCTTCACCTATCTTTTTGGGAACACAAAGTTTCTTTTCACTTGCAATCTCCAATCCATACATATATATGGGAAGGTACTAGATCCAAACCTATTTTACAGTTAAATCTGCAGGAACTTCAAAAAGGCACTAGGAAACAGACTGAGAACCTAGAGAAAACGTTACTCCTGAAAACCGTTTCATTTGTTCTAGATGAACGAAAGTCTCTCCACATGCTCAGTTCTGAAATAAAAGTGTGTGTGAAAGCCGTGCTTCACCTAGCTTGTTGGGAACACAAAGTTTCTTTTCAGGTGCAAACTCCACTCCATACATATAAATGGGGAGGTACTAGCACAATCTCGGTATTACTGTGAAAACTGCAGGAACTTCAAACAAGCTCTAGGAAACAGACTGAGAAAACAGAGGAAAAGTTTCTCCTGCAACCGTTTCCCATTGTGCTAGATGAACGAACGTCTCTCCACATGCTCATTTCTGAGAGATAACTGTGTGTGAAATCCGTCATTCCCCTATCTTTTTTGGAACAAAAAGTTTCTTTTCAGGTGCCAACTCCACTCCATACATATATAGGGGGATGTACCAGATCCAAATCGGTTTTACAGTGATAACTGCAGGAACTTCAAACCAGCACTAGGAAACAGACTAAGAACACAGAGTAAAAGTTTCTCCAGCATACCGTTCCCTTTGTGCGAGATGAACGAACATCTCTCCACATGCTCATTTCTGAGAGATAATTGTGTGTGAAAGCCGTAATTTACCTACCGTGTTGGGAACACAAAGTTTCTTTTCACGTGCAATTTCCACTCCATACATATATATGGGGAGGTACTATCTCCAAATCAATTTTACGGTAAAACTGCGGGAACATCAAACCGGCACTAGGAAACAGACTGAGGACACAGTGTAAAAGTTTCTCCTGCAAACCGTTCCCCTTCTGCTAGATGAAAGAACATCTCTCCACATGCTCAGTTCTGAGGGATAAGTGCGTGTGAAAGCCATCCTTCACCTACCTTTTTGGGAACACATAGTTTCATTTCAGTTGCCAACTCCACTCCATACATATATATGAGGAGGTACTTGCTCCAACCCTGTTTTACATTGAAAACTGCAGGAACTTCAAAGTGGCACTAGGAAACAGACTGAGAACCCATAGTAAATGTTTCTCCTGCAACCCGTTACCTTTGTGCTAGATGAACGAAAGTCTCTCCACATGCTCAGCTCTGAGAGTAAAGTGTGTGTGAAAGCCGTATTTCACTTATCTTGTTGGGAACACAAATTTTCTTTCAGTTGCAAACTCCACTCCATACATATATATGGGGAGGTACTAGCTCCAAATATGTTTTACAGTGAAAACTGCAGGAACTTTAAACCGGCACTATGAAACAACTGAGAAACCTGAGTAAAAGTCTTTCCTGCAACCTTTTCCCTTCGTGCAAGATGAAAGAACGTCTCTCCACATGCTCAGTTCTGAGAGATAAGTGTGTGTGAAAGCCGTCCTTCACCTAGTTTGTTGGGACCACAAAGTTCCTTTTCAAGTGAAAACTCCACTCCATACATATATATGGGGTGGTACTAGGTCAAAATCGGTTTTACAGTGAAAACTGCAGGAACTTCAAACCGGCACTAGGAAACAGACAGAGGACACAGTGTAAAAATTTCTCGTAAATTCTATTTCCCTTTGTGCTAGATGAACGAAAGTCTCTCCACTTGCTCAGTAATGAGAGATAAGTATGTGTGAAAACCGTCCTTCACCTAGCATGTTCGGAACACAGATTTTCTTTTCAGGTGCAAAATCCACTACATATATATATATGGGTTGGTACTAGCTCCAACTGTGTTTTACAGCGAAAAATGCAGGAATTTCAAACCGGCACTAGGAAACAGACTGAGAACCCAGAGACAATGTTTCTCCTGCAAACCGTTCCCTTTCTGCTAGATGAACGAAAGTCTCTCCACATGCTAAGTTCTGAGAGATAAGTGTGTGTGAAAGCCGTTCTTCATATAGCTTGTTGGGAACACAAAGTTTCTTTTCAGGTGCAAACCAGACTCCATACATATATATGGGGAAGAACTAGCTCCAACTCGGTTTTACAGTGAATTCTGCAGGAACTTCAAACCGGCACTAGGAAACATACTGAGAAACAGAGTAAAAGATTGTCCTGCAACCCGTTCCCTTTGAGCGAGATGAACGTACGTCTCTCCACATGCTCAGTACTGAGAGATAAGTGTGAGTTAAAGCCTTCTTTCACCTAGCTTTTTGGGAACACAAAGTTTCTTTTCAGTTGCCATCTCCAATCCAAACATATATATGGGGAGGTACAAGCTCCAAATCGCTTTTACACTGAAAACTGCAGGAACTTCAATCCGGCACTGGGAAACAGACTGAGAACCCAGAGTAAAAGATTCTCTTGGAAACCGTTCCCTTTGTGTGAGTTGAACGAACGTCTCTCCACATTCTCAGTTCTGAGAGATAATTGTGTGTGAAAGCCGTCCTTCACCTAGCATGTTGGGAACACAAATTTTCTTTTCAGGTGCAAATTCCAATCCATATATATATATGGGGAGGTACAAGCTCCAACTCGGTTTTACAGTGAAAAATGGAGGAACTTCAAACCAGCACTAGGAAACAGACTGAGAACCCAGAGTAATAGTTTCTCCTGCAACTCGTTCCGTTTGTGCTAGATGAACGAACGTCTCTCCACATGCTCAATTCTGAGAGATAAGTGTGGGTGAAAGCCGTGCTTCACCTAGCTTGTTGGGAACACAAATTTTCTTTTCTGTTGCAAACTCCACTCCATACATATATATGGGGTGGTACTAGTTCCAACTCGGTTTTACAGTGAAAACTGCAGGAACTTCAAACCGGCACTAGGAAACAGACTGAGAAACCAGAGCAATACTTTCTCCTGCCACCCGTTCCCTTTGTGCTATATGAACGAACGTCTTTCCACGAGCTCAGTTCAGAGTGAAAACTGTGAGTGAATGCCATCCTTCACCTATCTTGCTGGGAACACAAAGATTCTTTTCACTTGCAATCTCCACTCCATACATAAATATGGGAAGGTACTAGCTCCAAATCTGTTTACTGTTAAATCTGCAGGAACTTCAAAAAGGCACTAGGAAACAGACTGAGAACCCAGAGCAAAAGTTTCTCCTGCAACCGGTTCCCATTGTGCTAGATGAACGAACGTCTCTCCACCTGCTCATTTCTGAGAGATAAGTGTGTGTGAAAGCCGTCCTTCCGCTATAATGTTGGGAACACAAAGTTTCTTTTCAGGTGCCAACTCCACTCCATACATACATAGGGGGAGGTACCAGATCCAAATCGGTTTTACAGTGATAACTGCAGGAACTTCAAACCAGCAGTAGGAAACAGACTGAGAACACAGAGTAAAAGTTTCTCCAGCAACCAGTTCCCTTTGTGCGAGATGAACGAACGTCTCTCCACATGCTCATTTCTGAGAGATAATTGTGTGTGAAAGCCGTAATTCACCTACCGGGTTGGGAACACAAAGTTTCTTTTCAGGTGCAAATTCCACTCCATACATATATATGGGGAGTTACTATATCCAAATCAATTTTACAATGAAAACTGCAGGAACATCAAACCGGCACTAGGAAACAGACTGTGGACACAGTGTAAAACTTTCTCCTGCAAACCTTTCCCTTTGTGCTACATGAAAGAACATCTCTCCACATGCTCACTTCTAAGGGATAAGTGTGTGTGAAAGCCGTCATTCACCTACCTTTTTGGGAACACAAATTTTCTTTCAGTTGCCAATCCACTACATACATATATATAGGGAGGTAGTAGCTCCAAATAGGTTTATAAGTGAAAACTGCAGGAAGTTCAAACCGGCACTAGGAAACAACTTATAAACCAGAGTAAAAGTTTCTTCTGCAACCAGTTCCCTTTGTGCTAGATGAACGAACGTCTCTCCACATGCTCAGTTCTGAGAGATAAGTGTGTGTGAAAGCCGCCCTTCACCAATCTTGCTGGGAACACAAAGTTTCTTTTCAGATGCAAACTCCAATCCATACATATATATTGGTAGGTACAAGCTCCAACTTGTTTTTACAGTGAAAACTGCAGGAACTTCAAACCGGCACTAGGAAACAGACTGAGAATCCAGAGTAAAAGTTTCTGCAGCAACCCGTTCCTTTGTGCTAGATGAACGAACTTCTCTCCTAATGCTCAGTTCTGAGAGATAAGTATGTGTGAATTCCGTCCTTCACTAAGCTTGTGGGAACACAAATTTTCTTTTCATTTGCAAACTGCACTCCATAAATATATATGGGGAGGTACTAGCTCCAACAAGTTTTACAGTGAAAAATGCAGGAACACCAAACCGGCACTAGAAAACAGACTGAGAACCCAGAGTAAATGTTTCTCCTGCAACCCGTTCCCTTTGTGCTAGATGAACGAACGTCTCTCCACATGCTCATTTCTGAGAGATAATTGTGTTTGAAAGCCGTACTTCACCTAATTTGTTGGCAACACAAAGTTCCTTTTCAGGTGCAAATTCCACTCCATACATATATATGGGGAGGTACTATCTCCAAATCGGTTTTACAGTGAAAACTTCAGGAACATCAAAGCAGCACTAGGAAACCGACTGAGGACACAGTGTAAAAGTTTCTCCTGCAAACCGTTCCCTTAAGTGCTAGATGAATCGTAACGTCTCTCCATATGCTCAGTTCTGAGGGATAATTGTGTGTGAAAACCTTCCTTCATCCTAGCATCTTTGGGAACACATAGTTCATTTCAGTGCATATCCTCCATACATATATATTGAGGATGGTACTAGCTCCAACATCTGTTTTACATTGAAAAATGCAGGAACTTCAAACCTGGCAGCTAGGAAAGCAGACTGAGAACCGAGAGTAAATGTTTCTACTTCAACACGTTCCCTTTGTGCTAGATGAAAGAAAGTCTCTCCGACATGCTCAGTTCTGAGAGATAAGTGTGTGTCAATTCCGTCCTTCACATAGCTTGTTGGGAACACAAATTTTCTTTTCATTGCAAACTCCACTCCATACATATATATGGGGATGAAGTAGCTCCAACAAGTATTTACAGTGAAAACTGCAGGAACTTCAAAACCGGCACTAGGAAACAGACTGAAAAACCAGAGAAAAGTTTCTCTGCAAACCGTTCCCTTTGTGCTAGATGAACGAAGTCTCTCCACAAGCTCAGTTCTGAGAGATAAGTGAGTGTGAAAGCCGTACTTCTACTACTGTGTTGGGAACACAAAGTTCTTTTCACGTGCAAACTCCACTCTATATATATATATGGAAGATACTAGCTCCAAATCTGTTTTAACAGTGAAACTGCAGGAACTTCAACGGCACTAGGAACAGACGAGAATCCAGAGTAAAAGTTCTGCAGCAACAGTTCATTGGTGCTATATGAACGAACTTCTCTCCACATGCTCAGTCTGAGAGATAGGTGTGTGAATCCGTCCTTCACATAGCTTGTGGGAACACACTTTTTTAATGTGCAAACTCCATCCATAAAATATAGGGGGGTACTAGCTCCAAACGGTTTTAAAGTGAAAAAAACAGGTACATCAAACTGGCACTAGGGAACAGATTGAGAACAGAGTGTAAAATTTTCTACAACAAACCGTTCCCATTGTGTTAAATGAACGAACGTCTCTCCACATGCTCAATTCTCAGAGATAAGTGTGTTGAAAAGCCGTCCTTCACATAGCTTGTTGGAACAAAAGTTTCTTTACAATTGCAAACTCCACTCCTTACATATATGTGGGATGGTAGTAGCTCCAACTAGGTTTTACTGTGAAAACTGCAGGAACTTCAAAACGGCACTCGGAAACAGCTGAAAATCAGAGTAAAAGTTTCTCCTGCACACCGTTATATTGTGCTAGATGAACGAATGTCTTTCCACATGCTCAGTTCTGAGAGATAAGTGTGTGTGAAAGCCGTCCTTCACATAGATTTTGGGTACAAAAATTTTCTTTTCAATTGCAAACTAAAATCCATATATTTATATGGAGGTACTAGCTCAACTCGGTTTACAGTGAAAACTGCAGGAACTTCAAACCAGCACTGGGAAACAGACTGAGAAACCAGAGTAAAAGTTTCTCCTGCAAGCCGTTATCATTGTGCTAGATGAAGAACGTCTCTCACATTCTCAGTTCTGAGAGATAAGTGTGTGAAAGCCCTCCTTCAACTAGCTTGTTGGGAACACAAGATTCTTTTCAGTTGCCAACTCCACTCCTTACAAATATATGGGGATATAAAAGCTCCAACCCGATTTTACAGTGAAAACTGCAGGAACTTCTAACCGGCACTAGGAAAACACACTGAGAATCCAGCGTAAAATTTCCCCTGCAACCCGTTTCCATTGTGCTAGATGAACGAACGTCTCTCCACATGCTCATTTCTGAGAGAATAGTGTGTGTGAAAGCCGTTCTTCACCTAGCTTTTTGGGAACACAAGTTACTTTGCAGTTGCAAACTCCACTCCATACATATATATGGGGAAGGTACTAGCTTCAAATCTGTTTTACAGTGAAAACTGCAGGGAAATTCAAACCGGCACTAATAAACAGACTAAGAAACCAGAGTAATAGATTCCCTGCAACAGTTTACCTTAGTGCTAGATGAACGAATGTCTCTCCACATGCTCAGTTCTGAGAAATAAGTGTGTGTGGAAGCCGTCTTTCACCTAGCTTTTTGGGAACACAAAGTTTCATTTCAGTTGCCAACTCCACTCCATAAATATATATGGGGAATTATTAGCTCCAACTCTATTTTACATTGAAAAATGCAGGAACTTCAAACCGGCACTAGGAACAGAGAACGCAGAGCAAAATTTCTCCTGCAACCCGTTCCCTTTCTGCTAGATGAACGAACGTCTTTCCACATGCTCTGTCTGAGAGGTAAGTGAGAGTGAAACCGTCCTTAACCTATCGTGTTGGGAACACAAAGATTCTTTTCAGGTGCAAAATCCACTCCATACATATATATGAGGATGTATTAGCTCCAACTCGGTTTACAGTGAAAACTGCAGGAAATTGAAACTGGCACTAGGAAACATACTGAGAACCCAGAGTAAAAGTTTCACCTGCCACCCGTTCCTTTGTGCTAGATGAACGAACGTCTCTCCACATGCTCAGTTCTGAGAGATAAGTGTGTGTGAAAGCCGCCCTTCAACTAGCTTGTTTGGAACACAAAGTTTCTTTCAGTTGCAAACTCCACTCCATACATATATATGGGGAGGTACTAGCTCCAAATCTGTTTTACAGTGAAAACTGCAGGAACATCTAACCGGCACTAGGAAACAGACTGAGAACCCAGTGTAAAAGTTTTTGTGCAACCCCTTTCCCTTTGTGCTAGATTAATGAACGTCTCTCCAGATGCTCAGTTCTGAGAGATATTTGTGTTTGAAAGCCGTCCTTCACCTATCTTGTTGGGAACACAAAGTTTCATTTCATTTGCAAACTCCAGTCCATACATATATATGGGGTGGTACTAGCTCCAAATCGGTTTTACAGTGAAAACTGCAGGAACTTCTAACCGGCACTAGGAAACCGACTGAGAAATCAGAGTAAAAGATTCTCCTGCAACCCGTTGAATTTTTGCTAGATGAACGAACGTCTCTCCACATGCTCAGGTCTGAGAGATAATTGTGTGTGGAAGCCGTCCTTCACCTAGCTTGTTGGGAACACAGAGTTTCTTTTCAGTTGCAAACTCCACTCCATACATATATATGGCGAGGTGCTAGCTCAAAATCGGTTTTACAGTGAAAACTGCATGAACATCAATCCGGCACTTGGAAACAGACTGAGAAACAAGAGCAAAAGTTTTCCCTTGCAACCCGTTCCCTTTGTGCTAGTTGAACGAACGTTTCTCCACGTGCCCAGATCTGAGTGAAAACAGTGTCTGAAAGCCGTCCTTCCCTACCTTGTTGGGAAAACTAGGTTCTTTTCAGTTGCAAACCACTCCACTCCGTACATATATTTGGGGAGTTACTAGCTCCAAAACTGTTTTAACAGTGTAAACTGCAGGAACTTCAATCCGGCACTAGGAAACAGAGAACCCAGAGTAAAAGTTTCTCCTGCAACCTGTTCCCTTTGTGCTAGATGAACGAACGTCTCTCCACATGCGCATTCTGAGGGGTAATTTTGTGTGAAAGCCGACCTTCACCTAGCTTGTTTGGAACACAAAGTTTCTTTTCAGGTGCAAACTCCACTCCATACGTATATATGGGGAGGTACTGTCTTCAAATCGGTTTTACAGTGAAAACTTCAGGAACTTCAAACCGGCACTAGGAAACAGACTGAGAAACCAGTGTAAAAGTTTCTCCTGCAAACCGTTCCCATTGTACTAGATGAACGAACGTCTCTCCACATGCTCAGTTCTGAGAGTATACTTTGTGTGAAAGCCGTACTTCACCTAACTTGTTCAGAACACAAATTTTGTTTTCATTTGTGAACTCAAATCCATACATATATATGGGGAAGTACTAGCTCCAAATCGTTTTTACTGTGAAAAATGCAGAAATTTTCAAACGGCACTAGGAAGCAGACTGAGAAACCAGAGTAAATGTTTCTCCTGCAACACGTTCCCTTTGTGCTAGATGAACGAACGTCTCTCCACGTGCTCAGTTCTGAGTGAAAAATGTGTGTGAAAGCCGTTCTTCACCTAGCTTGTTGGGAACACAAAGTTTCTTTTCAGTTGCAAACTCCACTCCATACATATATATGGGGAGGTACTAGCTTCAAATCGGTTTTACAGTGAAGACTTCAGGATATTCAAACCGGCACTAGGAAACAGACTGAGAACCCAGAGTAAAAGTTTCTCCTGCAACCCGTTTCCTTTGTGCTAGATGAACGAACGTCTCTCCACATGCTCAGTTCTGAAAGATAAGTGTGTGTGAAAGCCGTACTTCACCTAGCTTGTTGGGAACACAAAGTTTCTTTTCAATTGCAAACTCCACTCCATATATATATATGGGGAGGTACTAGCTCCTACTCGGTTTTACAGTGAAAACTGCAGGAATTTCAAACCGGCACTAGGAAACTGACTGAGAAACCAGAGCAAAAGTTTCTCCTGCAATCGGTTCACATTGTGCTAGATGAATGAACGTCTCTCCACATGCTCAGTTCTGAGAGATAATTTGTGTGAAAGCTGTCCTTCACCTACCTTGATGGGAACTCAAAGTACCTTTTCAGGTGCAAATTCCACTCCATACGTATATATGGGGAGGTACGATTTTCCAAATCGTTCGGTTTACAGTGAAAACTGCTGGAACTTCAAACCGGCACTAGGTAACAGACTGAGAACACAGAGTAGAAGTTTCTCCTGCAACCCGTTCCCTTTGTGCGAGATGAACGAACGTCTCTCCACATGCTCATTTCTGAGAGATATATTTGTGTGAAAGCTGTCCTTCACCTACCTTGCTGGGAACTCAAAGTACCTTTCCAGGTGCAAATTCCACTCCATACATATATATGGGGAGGTACTATCTCCAAATCGTTTTTACAGTGAATACTGCAGGAACATCAATCAGGCATTAGGAAACACACTGAGGACCCAGTGAAAAGTTTCTCCTGCAAACCGTTCCCTTTGCTAGTAAAAGAACAACTCTCCACATGCTCAGTTCTGAGGGATAATTGTGCTTGAAAGCCGTCCTTCACCTAGCTTGTTGGGAACACATAGTTCTTTTTCACTTGCAAACTCCACTCCATATATATATATGGGGAGGTTTTAGCTCCAACAACTTTTACAGTGAAACTGCAGGAACTTCAACCCGGCACTAGGAAACAGACTGAGAAACAAGAGCAAAAGTTTCTCTTGCAAACAGTTTCCTTTGTGCTAGATGAACGAACGTGTCTCCACATGCTCAGGTCTGAGAGATAAGTGTGTGTGAAAGCCGTCATTTACCTAGCTTGTTGGGAACACAAAGTTTCTTTTCACTTGCAATCTTCACTCCATACATATATATGGGAAGGTACTAGCTCCAAAATTGTTTTAGATTTTAAACTGCAGGAACTTCAAACCGGCACTAGGAAACAGACTGAGAACCCAGAGTAAAAGTTTCTCCTGTAACCCATTTCCTTTGTGCTAAATGAACGAACGTCTCTCCACAGGCTCAGTTCTGAAAGATAAGTGTGTGTGAAAGCCATACTTCACCTAGCTTGTTGGGAACAAAAAGTTTCTGTTCAGTTGCAAACTCCATTCCATAAATATATATGGGGAGGTACTAGCTCCAACACGGTTTCACAGGGAAAACTGCAGGAACTTAAAACCGACACTAGGAAACACACTGAGAATCCAGAGTAAAATTTTCCCCTGCAACCCGTTTCCATTGTGCTAGATGAACGAACGTCTCTCCACATGCTCATTTCTGAGAGAATAGTGTGTGTGAAAGCCGTTCTTCACCTAGCTTTTGGGAACACAAAGTTACTTTGCAGTTGCAAACTCCACTCCATACATATATATGGGGAGGTACTAGCTTCAAATCTGTTTTACAGTGAAAACTGCAGGAAATTCAAACCGGCACTAATAAACAGACTAAGAAACCAGAGTAATAGATTCCCCTGCAACCCGTTACCTTAGTGCTAGATGAACGAATGTCTCTCCACATGCTCAGTTCTGAGAAATAAGTGTGTGTGGAAGCCGTCTTTCACCTAGCTTTTTGGGAACACAAAGTTTCATTTCAGTTGCCAACTCCACTCCATAAATATATATGGGGAATTATTAGCTCCAACTCTATTTTACATTGAAAAATGCAGGAACTTCAAACCGGCACTAGGAAACAGAGAACGCAGAGCAAAATTTCTCCTGCAACCCGTTCCCTTTCTGCTAGATGAACGAACGTCTTTCCACATGCTCTGTCTGAGAGGTAAGTGAGAGTGAAACCGTCCTTAACCTATCGTGTTGGGAACACAAAGATTCTTTTCAGGTGCAAAATCCACTCCATACATATATATGAGGATGTATTAGCTCCAACTCGGTTTTACAGTGAAAACTGCAGGAAATTGAAACTGGCACTAGGAAACATACTGAGAACCCAGAGTAAAAGTTTCACCTGCCACCCGTTCCTTTGTGCTAGATGAACGAACGTCTCTCCACATGCTCAGTTCTGAGAGATAAGTGTGTGTGAAAGCCGCCCTTCAACTAGCTTGTTTGGAACACAAAGTTTCTTTTCAGTTGCAAACTCCACTCCATACATATATATGGGGAGGTACTAGCTCCAAATCTGTTTTACAGTGAAAACTGCAGGAACATCTAACCGGCACTAGGAAACAGACTGAGAACCCAGTGTAAAAGTTTTTGTGCAACCCCTTTCCCTTTGTGCTAGATTAATGAACGTCTCTCCAGATGCTCAGTTCTGAGAGATATTTGTGTTTGAAAGCCGTCCTTCACCTATCTTGTTGGGAACACAAAGTTTCATTTCATTTGCAAACTCCAGTCCATACATATATATGGGGTGGTACTAGCTCCAAATCGGTTTTACAGTGAAAACTGCAGGAACTTCTAACCGGCACTAGGAAACCGACTGAGAAATCAGAGTAAAAGATTCTCCTGCAACCCGTTGAATTTTTGCTAGATGAACGAACGTCTCTCCACATGCTCAGGTCTGAGAGATAATTGTGTGTGGAAGCCGTCCTTCACCTAGCTTGTTGGGAACACAGAGTTTCTTTTCAGTTGCAAACTCCACTCCATACATATATATGGCGAGGTGCTAGCTCAAAATCGGTTTTACAGTGAAAACTGCATGAACATCAATCCGGCACTTGGAAACAGACTGAGAAACAAGAGCAAAAGTTTCCCTTGCAACCCGTTCCCTTTGTGCTAGTTGAACGAACGTTTCTCCACGTGCCCAGATCTGAGTGAAAACAGTGTCTGAAAGCCGTCCTTCACCTACCTTGTTGGGAAAACTAAGGTTCTTTCAGTTGCAAACTCCACTCCGTACATATATTTGGGGAGTTACTAGCTCCAAAACTGTTTTACAGTGTAAACTGCAGGAACTTCAATCCGGCACTAGGAAACAGAGAACCCAGAGTAAAAGTTTCTCCTGCAACCTGTTCCCTTTGTGCTAGATGAACGAACGTCTCTCCACATGCGCAGTTCTGAGGGGTAATTTTGTGTGAAAGCCGACCTTCACCTAGCTTGTTTGGAACACAAAGTTTCTTTTCAGGTGCAAACTCCACTCCATACGTATATATGGGGAGGTACTGTCTTCAAATCGGTTTTACAGTGAAAACTTCAGGAACTTCAAACCGGCACTAGGAAACAGACTGAGAAACCAGTGTAAAAGTTTCTCCTGCAAACCGTTCCCATTGTACTAGATGAACGAACGTCTCTCCACATGCTCAGTTCTGAGAGTATACTTTGTGTGAAAGCCGTACTTCACCTAACTTGTTCAGAACACAAATTTTGTTTTCATTTGTGAACTCAAATCCATACATATATATGGGGAAGTACTAGCTCCAAATCGTTTTTACTGTGAAAAATGCAGAAATTTTCAAACGGCACTAGGAAGCAGACTGAGAAACCAGAGTAAATGTTTCTCCTGCAACACGTTCCCTTTGTGCTAGATGAACGAACGTCTCTCCACGTGCTCAGTTCTGAGTGAAAAATGTGTGTGAAAGCCGTTCTTCACCTAGCTTGTTGGGAACACAAAGTTTCTTTTCAGTTGCAAACTCCACTCCATACATATATATGGGGAGGTACTAGCTTCAAATCGGTTTTACAGTGAAGACTTCAGGATATTCAAACCGGCACTAGGAAACAGACTGAGAACCCAGAGTAAAAGTTTCTCCTGCAACCCGTTTCCTTTGTGCTAGATGAACGAACGTCTCTCCACATGCTCAGTTCTGAAAGATAAGTGTGTGTGAAAGCCGTACTTCACCTAGCTTGTTGGGAACACAAAGTTTCTTTTCAATTGCAAACTCCACTCCATATATATATATGGGGAGGTACTAGCTCCTACTCGGTTTTACAGTGAAAACTGCAGGAATTTCAAACCGGCACTAGGAAACTGACTGAGAAACCAGAGCAAAAGTTTCTCCTGCAATCGGTTCACATTGTGCTAGATGAATGAACGTCTCTCCACATGCTCAGTTCTGAGAGATAATTTTGTGTGAAAGCTGTCCTTCACCTACCTTGATGGGAACTCAAAGTACCTTTTCAGGTGCAAATTCCACTCCATACGTATATATGGGGAGGTACTATTTCCAAATCGGTTTTACAGTGAAAACTGCTGGAACTTCAAACCGGCACTAGGTAACAGACTGAGAACACAGAGTAGAAGTTTCTCCTGCAACCCGTTCCCTTTGTGCGAGATGAACGAACGTCTCTCCACATGCTCATTTCTGAGAGATATATTTGTGTGAAAGCTGTCCTTCACCTACCTTGCTGGGAACTCAAAGTACCTTTCCAGGTGCAAATTCCACTCCATACATATATATGGGGAGGTACTATCTCCAAATCGTTTTTACAGTGAATACTGCAGGAACATCAATCAGGCATTAGGAAACACACTGAGGACCCAGTGAAAAGTTTCTCCTGCAAACCGTTCCCTTTGTGCTAGATAAAAGAACAACTCTCCACATGCTCAGTTCTGAGGGATAATTGTGCTTGAAAGCCGTCCTTCACCTAGCTTGTTGGGAACACATAGTTCTTTTTCACTTGCAAACTCCACTCCATATATATATATGGGGAGGTTTTAGCTCCAACAAGTTTTACAGTGAAACTGCAGGAACTTCAACCCGGCACTAGGAAACAGACTGAGAAACAAGAGCAAAAGTTTCTCTTGCAAACAGTTTCCTTTGTGCTAGATGAACGAACGTGTCTCCACATGCTCAGGTCTGAGAGATAAGTGTGTGTGAAAGCCGTCATTTACCTAGCTTGTTGGGAACACAAAGTTTCTTTTCACTTGCAATCTTCACTCCATACATATATATGGGAAGGTACTAGCTCCAAAATTGTTTTAGATTTAAACTGCAGGAACTTCAAACCGGCACTAGGAAACAGACTGAGAACCCAGAGTAAAAGTTTCTCCTGTAAACCATTTCCTTTGTGCTAAATGAACGAACGTCTCTCCACAGGCTCAGTTCTGAAAGATAAGTGTGTGTGAAAGCCATACTTCACCTAGCTTGTTGGGAACAAAAAGTTTCTGTTCAGGTGCAAACTCCATTCCATAAATATATATGGGGAGGTACTAGCTCCAACACGGTTTTCACAGGGAAAACTGCAGGAACTTAAAACCGACTCTAGGAAACAGACTGAGAAACCAGAGCAAATAGTTTCTCCTGCAACCGGTTCCCATTGTGCTAGATGAACGAACGTCTCTCCACATGCTCATTTCTGAGAGATAATTGTGTGTGAAAAGCCGTCCTTTCCCCTATCTTTTTTGGAACACAATGTTTCTTTTCAGGTGCCAACTACACTCCATACATATATAGGTGGGAGGTACCAGATCCAACTCGATTTTACAGTGATAACATGCAGGAACTTCTAAACCAGCACTAGGAAACAGACTGAGTAACACAGAGTAAAAGTTTCTCCATGCAAACCGTTCCCTTTGTGCGAGAGAACGAACGTCTCTCCACATGCTCATTTCTGACGAGATAATTGTGTGTGAAAGCCGTAATTCACCTACCGTGTTGGAACACAAAGTTTCCTTTTCACGTGCAAATTACCACTCCATACATATATATGGTGAGGTACTATCTCCAAATCAATTTTTACAGTGAAAACTGCAGGAACATCAAACCGGCACTAGGAAACAGATTGAGGACACAGTGTAAAATTTTCTCCTGCAAACCGTTCCCTTTGTGCTAGATGAAAGAACATCCCTCCACATGCTCAGTTCTGATTGATATGTGTGTTTGAAAGCCGTACTTCACCTACCTTTTTGGAACACAAAGTTTCATTTCAGTTGCCAACCCCACTCCATACATATATAATGGGAGGTACTTGCTCCAAACCTGTTTTACATTGTAAAATGCAGGAACTTCAAACTGGCCCTAGGAAACAGACTGAGAACCCAGAGTAAATGTTTCTCCTGCAACCCGTTCCCTTTGTGCTAGATGAACGAAAGTCTCTCCACATGCTCAGTTCTGAGAGATAAGTTTGTGTGTAAGCCGTATTTCACCTATCTTGTTGGGAACACAAATTTTCTTTCAGTTGCAAACTCCACTCCATACATATATATGGATTGGTATTAGCTCCAAATATGTTTTACAGTGAAAACTGCCGGAACTTCAAACTGGCACTGTGAAACAACTGAGAACCAGAGTAAAAGTTTCTCCTGCAACCAGTTCCCATTGTGCTCGATGAACGATCGTCTCTCCACGTGCTCAGTTCTGAGTCAAAACTGTGTGTGAAAGCTGTACTTCACCTAGCTTGTTGGAACACATAGTTTCTTTTCAGGTGCAAAATCCACTCCAAACATATATATGTGGAGGTACTAGCTCCAAATCTATTTTACAGTGAAAAATGCAGGAACTTCAAACCGGTACTAGGAAACAGAGAACCCAGAGTAAATGTTTTCTCCTACAACCCGTTCCCTTTGTGCTAGATGAACGAACGTCACTCCACATGCTCATTTCTGAGAGGTAATTGTGTGTGAAAGCCGTACTTCACCTAGCTTGTTGGGAACACAAAGCTTCTTTTCAGGTGCAAACTCCACTCCATACATATATATGGGGAGGTATTAACTCCAACTCGGTTTTACAGTGAAAACTGCAGGAATTTCAAACCGGCACTAGGAAACAGACTGAGAACCCAGAGTAAAATTTCACCTGCAACCCGTTCCCTTTGTGCTAGATGAACGAACGTCTCTCCACATGCTAAGTTCTGAGAGATAAGTGTGTGTGAAAGCCGTACTTCACCTACCTTGTTCGGAACACAAAGTTCCTTTTCAGGTGCAAATTCCACTCCATACATATATATGGTTAGGTACTATCTCCAAATCGGTTTTACTGTGAAAACTGCAGGAACATCAAACCGGCACTAGGAAACAGACTGAGGACACAGTGTAAAAGTTTCTCCTGCAAACCGTTCCCTTTGTTCTAGATGAAAGAACAACTCTCCACATGCTCAGTTCTGAGGGATAAGTGTGTTTGCAAGCCATCCTTCACCTAGCTTGTTGGGAACACATAGTTCTTTTCACATGCAAACTCCATTCCATACTTATATATGGGGAGGTACTAGCTCCAACAACTTTTACAGTGAAAACTGCAGGAACTTCAACCCGGCACTAGGAAACAGACTGAGTACACAGAGTAAAAGTTTCTCCTGCAACCCGTTCCCTTTGTGCGAGAAGAACGAACGTATTTCCACATGCTCATTTCAGAGATAATTGTGTGTGAAAGCCGTCCTTCACCTACATTGTTGTTAACACAAAGTTCCTTTTCAGATGCAAACTCCACTCCATACATATATATGGTTAGGTACTATCTCCAAAACTTTTTTACAGTGAAAACTGCAGGAACATCAAACCGGCACTAGGAAACAGATTGAGGACACAGTGTAAAATTTTCTCCTGCAAACCGTTCCCTTTGTGCTAGATGAAAGAACATCCCTCCACATGCTCAGTTCTGATTGATATGTGTGTTTGAAAGCCGTACTTCACCTACCTTTTTGGAAACACAAAGTTTCATTTCAGTTGCCAACCCCACTCCATACATATATAATGGGAGGTACTTGCTCCAAAACTGTTTTACATTGTAAAATGCAGGAACTTCAAACTGGCCCTAGGAAACAGACTGAGAACCCAGAGTAAATGTTTCTCCTGCAACCCGTTCCCTTTGTGCTAGATGAACGAAAGTCTCTCCACATGCTCAGTTCTGAGAGATAAGTTTGTGTGTAAGCCGTATTTCACCTATCTTGTTGGGAACACAAATTTTCTTTCAGTTGCAAACTCCACTCCATACATATATATGGATTGGTATTAGCTCCAAATATGTTTTACAGTGAAAACTGCCGGAACTTCAAACTGGCACTGTGAAACAACTGAGAAACCAGAGTAAAAGTTTCTCCTGCAACCAGTTCCCATTGTGCTCGATGAACGATCGTCTCTCCACGTGCTCAGTTCTGAGTCAAAACTGTGTGTGAAAGCTGTACTTCACCTAGCTTGTTGGGAACACATAGTTTCTTTTCAGGTGCAAAATCCACTCCAAACATATATATGTGGAGGTACTAGCTCCAAATCTATTTTACAGTGAAAAATGCAGGAACTTCAAACCGGTACTAGGAAACAGAGAACCCAGAGTAAATGTTTCTCCTACAACCCGTTCCCTTTGTGCTAGATGAACGAACGTCACTCCACATGCTCATTTCTGAGAGGTAATTGTGTGTGAAAGCCGTACTTCACCTAGCTTGTTGGGAACACAAAGCTTCTTTTCAGGTGCAAACTCCACTCCATACATATATATGGGGAGGTATTAACTCCAACTCGGTTTTACAGTGAAAACTGCAGGAATTTCAAACCGGCACTAGGAAACAGACTGAGAACCCAGAGTAAAATTTCACCTGCAACCCGTTCCCTTTGTGCTAGATGAACGAACGTCTCTCCACATGCTAAGTTCTGAGAGATAAGTGTGTGTGAAAGCCGTACTTCACCTACCTTGTTCGGAACACAAAGTTCCTTTTCAGGTGCAAATTCCACTCCATACATATATATGGTTAGGTACTATCTCCAAATCGGTTTTACTGTGAAAACTGCAGGAACATCAAACCGGCACTAGGAAACAGACTGAGGACACAGTGTAAAAGTTTCTCCTGCAAACCGTTCCCTTTGTTCTAGATGAAAGAACAACTCTCCACATGCTCAGTTCTGAGGGATAAGTGTGTTTGCAAGCCATCCTTCACCTAGCTTGTTGGGAACACATAGTTTCTTTTCACATGCAAACTCCATTCCATACTTATATATGGGGAGGTACTAGCTCCAACAACTTTTACAGTGAAATCTGCAGGAACTTCAACCCGGCACTAGGAAACAGACTGAGTACACAGAGTAAAAGTTTCTCCTGCAACCCGTTCCCTTTGTGCGAGAAGAACGAACGTATTTCCACATGCTCATTTCAGAGATAATTGTGTGTGAAAGCCGTCCTTCACCTACATTGTTGTTAACACAAAGTTCCTTTTCAGATGCAAACTCCACTCCATACATATATATGGTTAGGTACTATCTCCAAAACGTTTTTGCAGTGAAAACTGCAGGAACATCAAACCGGCACTAGGAAACAGATTGAGGACACAGTGTAAAATTTTCTCCTGCAAACCGTTCCCTTTGTGCTAGATGAAAGAACATCTCTCCACATGCTCAGTTCTGAGGGATATGTGTGTTTGAAAGCCGTACTTCACCTACCTTTTTGGGAACACAAAGTTTCATTTCAGTTGCCAACCCCACTCCATACGTATATAATGGGACGTACTTGCTCCGAAACTGTTTTACATTGAAAACTGCAGGAATTTCAAACTGGCACTAGGAAATAGACTGAGAACCCAGAGTAAATGTTTCTCCTGCAAACAGTTCCCTTTGTGCTAGATGAACGAAAGTCTCTCCACATGCTCAGTTCTGAGAGATAAGTTTGTGTGTAAGCCGTATTTCACCTATCTTGTTGGGAACACAAATTTTCTTTCAGTTGCAAACTCCACTCCATACATATATATGGGGAGGTAATAGCTCCAAATAGGTTTTACAGTGAAAACTGCCGGAACTTCAAACTGGCACTTTGAAACAACTGAGAAACCAGAGTAAAATTTTTCCTGCAACCAGTTCCCATTGTGCTAGATGAACGAACTTCTCTCCACGTACTCAGTTCTGAGTGAAAACTGTGTGTGAAATCCGTATTTCACCTAGCTTGTTGGGAACACATAGTTTCTTTTCAGGTGCAAAATCCACTCCATACATATATATGTGGAGGTACTAGCTCCAAATCTGTTTTACAGTGAAATATGAAGGAACTTCAAACCGGCACTAGGAAACAGAGAACCCAGAGTAAATGTTTCTCCTACAACCCGATCCAATTGTGCTAGATGAACGAACGTAACTCCACATGCTGATTTCTGAAAGATAAGTGTGTGTTAAAGCCGTACTTCACCTATCTTGTTGGGAACACAAAGTTTCTTTTCAGGTGCAAACTCGACTCCTTACATATATATGGGGAGGTATTAGCTCCAACTCGGTTTTACAGTGAAAACTGCAGGAATTTCAAACCAGCACTAGGAAACAGACTGAGAACCCAGAGTAAAAATTTCACCTGCAACCCGTTCCCTTTGTGCTAGATGAACGAAAGTCTCTCCACATGCTAAGTTCTGAGAGATAAGTGTGTGTGAAAGCCGTTCTTCACCAAGCTTGCTGGGAACACAAAGTTTCTTTTCAGATGCAAACTTCAATCCATACATATATATTGGGAGGTACAAGCTCCAACTGGTTTTTACAGTGAAACTGCAGGAACTTCAAACTTGCACTAGGAAACAGACTGAGAATACAGAGTAAAGTTTCTGCAGCAACCCGTTCCTTTGTGCTAGATGAACGAAATTCTCTCCACATGCTCAGTTCTGAGTGAAAAATGTGTGTGAAAGCCGTCCTTCACCTAGCTTGTTGGGAACACAAAATTTCTTTTCATTTGCAAACACCACTCCATAAATATATATGGGGAGGTATTAGCTTCAAATCGGTTTTACATTGAAAATTGCAGGAAATTCAAACCGGCACTAGGAAACAGACTGAGATCCCAGAGTTAAAGTTTCCCCTGCAACCCTTTCCCTTTGTGCTAGATGAACGAACGTCTCTCCAAATGCTCAATTCTGAGAGGTAAGTGTGTGTGAAAGCCGTACTTCACCAAGCTTGTTGGGAACACAAAAGTTTTTTAAGGTGCAAACACCACTCCATACATATATATGGGGAAGTATTAGCTGCAAATCGGTTTTACAGTGAATACTGCAGGAAATTCAAACCGGCACTAGGAAACAGACTGAGATCCCAGAGTAAAAGTTTCCCCTGGAACCCGTTCCCTTTGTGCTAGATGAAAGAACGTCTCTCCACATCCTCAGTTCTGGGAGATAATTGTGTGTGAAAGCCGTCCTTCACCTAGCTTGTAGGGATCACAAAGTTTCCTTTCAGTTGCAAACTCCAATCCATACATATATATGGGGAGTTACAAGCTCCAACTGGTTTTCACAGTGAAACCTACAGGAACATCAAACCGGCACTAGGAAACAGATTGAGAACACAGTGTAAAATTTTCTCCTGCAAACCGTTCCCTTTGTGCTAGATGAAAGAACATCTCTCCACATGCTCAGTTCTGAGGGATATGTGTGTTTGAAAGCCGTACTTCACCTACCTTTTTGGGAACATAAAGTTTCATTTAAGTTGCCAACCCCACTCCATACATATATAATGGGACGTACTTGCTTCTACACTGTTTTACATTGAAAACTGCAGGAATTTCAAACTGGCACTAGGAAACAGACTGAGAACCCAGAGTAAATGTTTCCCTTGCAACCCGTTCCCTTTGTGCTACATGAACGAAAGTCTCTCCACATGCTCAGTTCTGAGAGATAAGTTTGTGTGTAAGCCGTATTTCACCTATCTTGTTGGGAACACAAATTTTCTTTCAGTTGCAAACTCCACTACATACATATATATGGGGAGGTACTAGCTCCAAATAGGTTTTACAGTGAAAACTGCCGGAACTTCAAACTGGCACTATGAAACAACTGAGAAACCAGAGTAAAATTTTTCCTGCAACCAGTTCCCATTGTGCTAGATGAACGAACTTCTCTCCACGTACTCATTTCTGAGTGAAAACTGTGTGTGAAATCCGTACTTCACCTAGCTTGTTGGGAACACATAGTTTCTTTTCAGGTGCAAAATCCACTCCATACATATATATGTGGAGGTACTAGCTCCAAATCTGTTTTACAGTGAAAACTGCAGGAATTTCAAACCGGCACTAGGAAACAGAGAACCCAGAGTAAATGTTTCTCCTACAACCCGTTCCCTTTGTGCTAGATGAACGAACGTCTCTCCACATGCTCATTTCTGAGAGGTAAGTGTGTGTGAAAGCCGTACTTCACCTAGCTTGTTGGGAACACAAAGTTTCTTTTCAGGTGCAAACTCCACTCCATACATATATATGGGGAGGTATTAGCTCCAACTCGGTTTTACAGTGAAAACTGCAGGAATTTCAAACCGGCACTAGGAAACAGACTGAGAACCCAGAGTAAAAATTTCACCTGCAACCCGTTCCCTTTGTGCTAGATGAACGAACGTCTCTCCACATGCTAAGATCTGAGAGATAAGTGTGTGTGAAAGCCGTTCTTCAACAAGCTTGCTGGGAACACAAAGTTTCTTTTCAGATGCAAACTTCAATCCATACAAATATATTGGGAGGTACAAGCTCCAACTGGTTTTTACAGTGAAAACTGCAGGAACTTCAAACCTGCACTAGGAAACAGACTGAGAATACAGAGTAAAAGTTTCTGCAGCAACCCGTTCCTTTGTGCTAGATGAACGAACTTCTCTCCACATGCTCATTTCTGAGAGGTAAGTGTGTGTGAAAGCCGTACTTCACCTAGCTTATTGGGAACACAAAGTTTCTTTTCAGTTGCAAACTCCACTCCATAAATATATATGGGGAGGTACTAGCTCCTACTCGGTTTCACAGTGAAAACTGCAGGAATTTCAAACCGGCACTAGGAAACAGACTGAGAAACCAGAGCAAAAGTTTCTCCTGCATCCCGTTCCCTTTCTGCTAGATGAACGAACGTCTCTCCACATGCTCATTTCTGAGAAATAAGTGTGTGTGAAAGCCGTCCTTCCCCTATCTTGTTGGGAACACAAAGTTTCTTTTCTGATCCAAACCCCACTCCATACATATATAATGGGTGGTACCAGCTCCAAATCGGTTTTACAGTGAAAACTGCAGGAACATCAATCAGGCATTAGGAAACACACTGAGGACCCAGTGAAAAGTTTCTCCTGCAAACCGTTCCCTTTGTGCTAGATAAAAGAACAACTCTCCACATGCTCAGTTCTGTGGGATAAGTGTGCTTGAAAGCCGTCCTACACCTAGCTTGTTGGAAACACTTAGTTTTTTTCACTTGCAAACTCCACTCCATATATATATATGGGGAGGTTTTAGCTCCAAAAAGTTTTACAGTGAAAACTGCAGGAACTTCAACCCGGCACTAGGAAATAGACTGAGAAACAAGAGCAAAAGTTTCTCTTGCAATCAGTTTCCTTTGTGCTAGAAGAACGAACGTCTCTCCACATGCTCAGGTCTGAGATATAAGTGTGTGGGAAAGCCGTCGTTTACCTAGCTTGTTGGGAACACCAAATTTCTTTTCACTCGCAATCTTCACTCCATACATATATATGTTAAGGTACATGCTCCAAAATTGTTTTAGATTTAAAACTGCAGGAACTTCAAACCGGCACTAGGAAACAGACTGAGAACCCAGAGTAAAGTTTCTCCTGCAACCTGTTCCCTTTGTGCGAGATGAACGAACGTCTATCCACATGCTCAGGTCTGAGAGATAAGTGTGTCTGAAAGCCGTACTTCACCTAGCTTGTTCGGAACACAAAGTTCCTTTTCAGGTGCAAATTCCACTCCATACATATATATGGTTAGGTACTATCTCCAAATCGGTTTTACTGTGAAAACTGCAGGAACATCAAACCGGCACTAGGAAAAAGACTGAGGACACAGTGTAAATTTCTCCTGCAAACCGTTCCCTTTGTTCTAGATGAAAGAACAACTCTCCACATGCTTAGTTCTGAGAGATAATTTTGTGTGTAAGCCGTATTTCACCTATCTTGTTGGGAACACAAATTTTCTTTCAGTTGCAAACTCCACTCCATACATATATATGGGGAGGTACTAGCTCCAAATAGGTTTTACAGTGAAAACTGCCGGAACTTCAAACTGGCACTATGAAACAACTGAGAAACCAGAGTAAAATTTTTCCTGCAACCAGTTCCCATTGTGCTAGATGAACGAACTTCTCTCCACGTACTCAGTTCTGAGTGAAAACTGTGTGTGAAATCCGTACTTCACCTAGCTTGTTGGGAACACATAGTTTCTTTTCAGGTGCAAAATCCACTCCATACATATATATGTGGAGGTACTATCTCCAAATCTGTTTTACAGTGAAAACTGCAGGAATTACAAACCGGCACTAGGAAACAGAGAACCCAGAGTAAATGTTTCTCCTACAACCCGTTCCCTTTGTGCTAGATGAACGAACGTCTCTCCACATGCTCATTTCTGAGAGGTAAGTGTGTGTGAAAGCCGTACTTCACCTATCTTGTTGGGAACACAAAGTTTCTTTTCAGGTGCAAACTCCACTCCATACATATATATGGGGAGGTATTAGCTCCAACTCGGTTTTACAGTGAAAACTGCAGGAATTTCAAACCGGCACTAGGAAACAGACTGAGAACCCAGAGTAAAAATTTCACCTGCAACCCGTTCCCTTTGTGCTAGATGAACGAACGTCTCTCCACATGCTAAGATCTGAGAGATAAGTGTGTGTGAAAGCCGTTCTTCAACAAGCTTGCTGGGAACACAAAGTTTCTTTCAGATGCAAACTTCAATCCATACAAATATATTGGGAGGTACAAGCTCCAACTGGTTTTTACAGTGAAAACTGCAGGAACTTCAAACCTGCACTAGGAAACAGACTGAGAATACAGAGTAAAAGTTTCTGCAGCAACCCGTTCCTTTGTGCTAGATGAACGAACTTCTCTCCACATGCTCATTTCTGAGAAGTAAGTTTGTGTGAAAGCCGTACTTCACCTAGCTTATTGGGAACACAAAGTTTCTTTTCAGTTGCAAACCCCACTCCATACATATATAATGGGTGGTACCAGCTCCAAATCGGTTTTACAGTGAAAACTGCAGGAACATCAATCAGGCATTAGGAAAACACACTGAGGACCCAGTGAAAAGTTTCTCCTGCAAACCGTTCCCTTTGTGCTAGATAAAAGAACAACTCTCCACATGCTCAGTTCTGTGGGATAAGTGTGCTTGAAAGCCGTCCTACACCTAGCTTGTTGGAAACACTTAGTTTTTTTTCACTTGCAAACTCCACTCCATATATATATATGGGGAGGTTTTAGCTCCAAAAAGTTTTACAGTGAAAACTGCAGGAACTTCAACCCGGCACTAGGAAATAGACTGAGAAACAAGAGCAAAAGTTTCTCCTGCAACCTGTTCCCTTTGTGCGAGATGAACGAACGTCTATCCACATGCTCAGGTCTGAGAGATAAGTGTGTCTGAAAGCCGTACTTCACCTAGCTTGTTCGGAACACAAAGTTCCTTTTCAGGTGCAAATTCCACTCCATACATATATATGGTTAGGTACTATCTCCAAATCGGTTTTACTGTGAAAACTGCAGGAACATCAAACCGGCACTAGGAAAAAGACTGAGGACACAGTGTAAATTTCTCCTGCAAACCGTTCCCTTTGTTCTAGATGAAAGAACAACTCTCCACATGCTCAGTTCTGAGAGATAAGTTTGTGTGTAAGCCGTATTTCACCTATCTTGTTGGGAACACAAATTTTCTTTCAGTTGCAAACTCCACTCCATACATATATATGGGGAGGTACTAGCTCCAAATAGGTTTTACAGTGACAACTGCCGGAACTTCAAACTGGCACTATGATACAACTGAGAAACCAGAGTAAAATTTTTCCTGCAACCAGTTCCCATTGTGCTAGATGAACGAACTTCTCTCCACGTACTCAGTTCTGAGTGAAAACTGTGTGTGAAATCCGTTCTTCACCTAGCTTGTTGGGAACACATAGTTTCTTTTCAGGTGCAAAATCCACTCCATACATATATATGTGGAGGTACTAGCTCCAAATCTGTTTTACAGTGAAAAATGCAGGAATTTCAAACCGGCACTAGGAAACAGAGAACCCAGAGTAAATGTTTCTCCTACAACCCGTTCCCTTTGTGCTAGATGAACGAACGTCTCTCCACATGCTCATTTCTGAGAGGTAAGTGTGTGTGAAAGCCGTACTTCACCTATCTTGTTGGGAACACAAAGTTTCTTTTCAGGTGCAAACTCCACTCCATACATATATATGGGGAGGTATTAGCTCCAACTCGGATTTACAGTGAAAACTGCAGGAATTTCAAACCGGCACTAGGAAACAGACTGAGAACCCAGAGTAAAAATTTCACCTGCAACCCGTTCCCTTTGTGCTAGATGAACGAACGTCTCTCCACATGCTAAGTTCTGAGAGATAAGTGTGTGTGAAAGCCGTTCTTCAACAAGCTTGGTGGGAACACAAAGTTTCTTTTCAGATGCAAACTTCAATCCATACATATATATTGGGAGGTACAAGCTCCAACTGGTTTTTACAGTGAAAACTGCAGGAACTTCAAACCTGCACTAGGAAACAGACTGAGAATACAGAGTAAAAGTTTCTGCAGCAACCCGTTCCTTTGTGCTAGATGAACGAAATTCTCTCCACATGCTCAGTTCTGAGTGAAAAATGTGTGTGAAAGCCGTCCTTCACCTAGCTTGTTGGGAACACAAAGTTTCTTTTCATTTGCAAACTCCTCTCCATAAATATATATGGGGAGGTATTAGCTTCAAATCGGTTTTACATTGAAAAGTGCAGGAAATTCAAACCGGCACTAGGAAACAGTGAACCCAGAGCAAATGTTTCTCCTGCATCCCGTTCCCTTTCTGCTAGATGAACGAAACTCTCTCCACATGCTCAGTTCTTAGAGATAAGTTTGTGTGTAAGCCGTATTTCACCTATCTTGTTGGGAACACAAATTTTCTTTCAGTTGCAAACTCCACTCCATACATATATATGGGGAGGTACTAGCTCCAAATAGGTTTTACAGTGAAAACTGCCGGAACTTCAAACTGGCTCTATGAAACAACTGAGAAACCAGAGTAAAATTTTTCCTGCAACCAGTTCCCATTGTGCTAGATGAATGAACTTCTCTCCACGTACTCAGTTCTGAGTGAAAACTGTGTGTGAAATCCGTACTTCACCTAGCTTGTTGGGAACACATAGTTTCTTTTCTGATCCAAACCCCACTCCATACATATATAATGGGTGGTACCAGCTCCAAATCGGTTTTACAGTGAAAACTGCAGGAACATCAATCAGGCATTAGGAAACACACTGAGGACCCAGTGAAAAGTTTCTCCTGCAAACCGTTCCCTTTGTGCTAGATAAAAGAACAACTCTCCACATGCTCAGTTCTGTGGGATAAGTGTGCTTGAAAGCCGTCCTACACCTAGCTTGTTGGAAACACTTAGTTTTTTTTCACTTGCAAACTCCACTCCATATATATATATGGGGAGGTTTTAGCTCCAAAAAGTTTTACAGTGAAAACTGCAGGAACTTCAACCCGGCACTAGGAAATAGACTGAGAAACAAGAGCAAAAGTTTCTCTTGCAATCAGTTTCCTTTGTGCTAGAAGAACGAACGTCTCTCCACATGCTCAGGTCTGAGATATAAGTGTGTGTGAAAGCCGTCGTTTACCTAGCTTGTTGGGAACACCAAATTTCTTTTCACTCGCAATCTTCACTCCATACATATATATGTTAAGGTACATGCTCCAAAATTGTTTTAGATTTAAAACTGCAGGAACTTCAAACCGGCACTAGGAAACAGACTGAGAACCCAGAGTAAAAGTTTCTCCTGCAACCTGTTCCCTTTGTGCGAGATGAACGAACGTCTATCCACATGCTCAGGTCTGAGAGATAAGTGTGTCTGAAAGCCGTACTTCACCTAGCTTGTTCGGAACACAAAGTTCCTTTTCAGGTGCAAATTCCACTCCATACATATATATGGTTAGGTACTATCTCCAAATCGGTTTTACTGTGAAAACTGCAGGAACATCAAACCGGCACTAGGAAAAAGACTGAGGACACAGTGTAAATTTCTCCTGCAAACCGTTCCCTTTGTTCTAGATGAAAGAACAACTCTCCACATGCTCAGTTCTGAGAGATAAGTTTGTGTGTAAGCCGTATTTCACCTATCTTGTTGGGAACACAAATTTTCTTTCAGTTGCAAACTCCACTCCATACATATATATGGGGAGGTATTAGCTCCAACTCGGATTTACAGTGAAAACTGCAGGAATTTCAAACCGGCACTGGGAAACAGACTGAGAACCCAGAGTAAACATTTCACCTGCAACCCGTTCCCTTTGTGCTAGATGAACGAACGTCTCTCCACATGCTAAGTTCTGAGAGATAAGTGTGTGTGAAAGCCGTTCTTCAACAAGCTTGGTGGGAACACAAAGTTTCTTTTCAGATGCTAACTTCAATCCATACATATATATTGGGAGGTACAAGCTCCAACTGGTTTTTACAGTGAAAACTGCAGGAACTTCAAACCTGCACTAGGAAACAGACTGAGAATACAGAGTAAAAGTTTCTGCAGCAACCCGTTCCTTTGTGCTAGATGAACGAAATTCTCTCCACATGCTCAGTTCTGAGTGAAAAATGTGTGTGAAAGCCGTCCTTCACCTAGCTTGTTGGGAACACAAAGTTTCTTTTCATTTGCAAACTCCTCTCCATAAATATATATGGGGAGGTATTAGCTTCAAATCGGTTTTACATTGAAAAGTGCAGGAAATTCAAACCGGCACTAGGAAACAGTGAACCCAGAGCAATGTTTCTCCTGCATCCCGTTCCCTTTCTGCTAGATGAACGAAACTCTCTCCACATGCTCAGTTCTTAGAGATAAGTTTGTGTGTAAGCCGTATTTCACCTATCTTGTTGGGAACACAAATTTTCTTTCAGTTGCAAACTCCACTCCATACATATATATGGGGAGGTACTAGCTCCAAATAGGTTTTACAGTGAAAACTGCCGGAACTTCAAACTGGCTCTATGAAACAACTGAGAAACCAGAGTAAAATTTTTCCTGCAACCAGTTCCCATTGTGCTAGATGAACGAACTTCTCTCCACGTACTCAGTTCTGAGTGAAAACTGTGTGTGAAATCCGTACTTCACCTAGCTTGTTGGGAACACATAGTTTCTTTTCTGATCCAAACCCCACTCCATACATATATAATGGGTGGTACCAGCTCCAAATCGGTTTACAGTGAAAACTGCAGGAACATCAATCAGGCATTAGGAAACACACTGAGGACCCAGTGAAAAGTTTCTCCTGCAAACCGTTTCCCTTTGTGCTAGATAAAAGAACAACTCTCCACATGCTCAGTTCTGTGGGATAAGTGTGCTTGAAAGCCGTCCTACACCTAGCTTGTTGGAAACACTTAGTTTTTTTTCACTTGCAAACTCCACTCCATATATATATATGGGGAGGTTTTAGCTCCAAAAGTTTTACAGTGAAAACTGCAGGAACTTCAACCCGGCACTAGGAAATAGACTGAGAAACAAGAGCAAAAGTTTCTCTTGCAATCAGTTTCCTTTGTGCTAGAAGAACGAACGTCTCTCCACATGCTCAGGTCTGAGAGATAAGTGTGTCTGAAAGCCGTACTTCACCTAGCTTGTTCGGAACACAAAGTTCCTTTTCAGGTGCAATTCCACTCCATACATATATATGGTTAGGTACTATCTCCAAATCGGTTTTACTGTGAAAACTGCAGGAACATCAAACCGGCACTAGGAAAAAGACTGAGGACACAGTGTAAATTTCTCCTGCAAACCGTTCCCTTTGTTCTAGATGAAAGAACAACTCTCCACATGCTCAGTTCTGAGAGATAAGTTTGTGTGTAAGCCGTATTTCACCTATCTTGTTGGGAACACAAATTTTCTTTCAGTTGCAAACTCCACTCCTACATATATATGGGGAGGTACTAGCTCCAAATAGGTTTTACAGTGAAAACTGCCGGAACTTCAAACTGGCACTATGAAACAACTGAGAAACCAGAGTAAAATTTTTCCTGCAACCAGTTCCCATTGTGCTAGATGAACGAACTTCTCTCCACGTACTCAGTTCTGAGTGAAAACTGTGTGTGAAATCCGTACTTCACCTAGCTTGTTGGGAACACATAGTTTCTTTTCAGGTGCAAAATCCACTCCATACATATATATGTGGAGGTACTAGCTCCAAATCTGTTTTACAGTGAAAACTGCAGGAATTTCAAACCGGCACTAGGAAACAGAGAACCCAGAGTAAATGTTTCTCCTACAACCCGTTCCCTTTGTGCTAGATGAACGAACGTCTCTCCACATGCTCATTTCTGAGAGGTAAGTGTGTGTGAAAGCCGTACTTCACCTATCTTGTTGGGAACACAAAGTTTCTTTTCAGGTGCAAACTCCACTCCATACATATATATGGGGAGGTATTAGCTCCAACTCGGTTTTACAGTGAAAACTGCAGGAATTTCAAACCGGCACTAGGAAACAGACTGAGAACCCAGAGTAAAAATTTCACCTGCAACCCGTTCCCTTTGTGCTAGATGAACGAACGTCTCTCCACATGCTAAGATCTGAGAGATAAGTGTGTGTGAAAGCCGTTCTTCAACAAGCTTGCTGGGAACACAAGTTTCTTTTCAGATGCAAACTTCAATCCATACAAATATATTGGGAGGTACAAGCTCCAACTGGTTTTTACAGTGAAAACTGCAGGAACTTCAAACCTGCACTAGGAAACAGACTGAGAATACAGAGTAAAGTTTCTGCAGCAACCCGTTCCTTTGTGCTAGATGAACGAACTTCTCTCCACATGCTCATTTCTGAGAAGTAAGTGTGTGTGAAAGCCGTACTTCACCTAGCTTATTGGGAACACAAAGTTTCTTTTCAGTTGCAAACCCCACTCCATACATATATAATGGGTGGTACCAGCTCCAAATCGGTTTTACAGTGAAAACTGCAGGAACATCAATCAGGCATTAGGAAACACACTGAGGACCCAGTGAAAAGTTTCTCCTGCAAACCGTTCCCTTTGTGCTAGATAAAAGAACAACTCTCCACATGCTCAGTTCTGTGGGATAAGTGTGCTTGAAAGCCGTCCTACACCTAGCTTGTTGGAAACACTTAGTTTTTTTTCACTTGCAAACTCCACTCCATATATATATATATGGGGAGGTTTTAGCTCCAAAAAGTTTTACAGTGAAAACTGCAGGAACTTCAACCCGGCACTAGGAAATAGACTGAGAAACAAGAGCAAAAGTTTCTCTTGCAATCAGTTTCCTTTGTGCTAGAAGAACGAACGTCTCTCCACATGCTCAGGTCTGAGATATAAGTGTGTGTGAAAGCCGTCGTTTACCTAGCTTGTTGGGAACACCAAATTTCTTTTCACTCGCAATCTTCACTCCATACATATATATGTTAAGGTACATGCTCCAAAATTGTTTTAGATTTAAAACTGCAGGAACTTCAAACCGGCACTAGGAAACAGACTGAGAACCCAGAGTAAAAGTTTCTCCTGCAACCTGTTCCCTTTGTGCGAGATGAACGAACGTCTATCCACATGCTCAGGTCTGAGAGATAAGTGTGTCTGAAAGCCGTACTTCACCTAGCTTGTTCGGAACACAAAGTTCCTTTTCAGGTGCAAATTCCACTCCATACATATATATGGTTAGGTACTATCTCCAAATCGGTTTTTACTGTGAAAACTGCAGGAACATCAAACCGGCACTAGGAAAAAGACTGAGGACACAGTGTAAATTTCTCCTGCAAACCGTTCCCTTTGTTCTAGATGAAAGAACAACTCTCCACATGCTCAGTTCTGAGAGATAAGTTTGTGTGTAAGCCGTATTTCACCTATCTTGTTGGGAACACAAATTTTCTTTCAGTTGCAAACTCCACTCCATACATATATATGGGGAGGTACTAGCTCCAAATAGGTTTTACAGTGAAAACTGCCGGAACTTCAAACTGGCACTATGATACAACTGAGAAACCAGAGTAAAATTTTTCCTGCAACCAGTTCCCATTGTGCTAGATGAACGAACTTCTCTCCACGTACTCAGTTCTGAGTGAAAACTGTGTGTGAAATCCGTACTTCACCTAGCTTGTTGGGAACACATAGTTTCTTTTCAGGTGCAAAATCCACTCCATACATATATATGGGGAGGTATTAGCTCCAACTCGGATTTACAGTGAAAACTGCAGGAATTTCAAACCGGCACTAGGAAACAGACTGAGAACACAGAGTAAAAATTTCACCTGCAACCCGTTCCCTTTGTGCTAGATGAACGAACGTCTCTCCACATGCTAAGTTCTGAGAGATAAGTGTGTGTGAAAGCCGTTCTTCAACAAGCTTGGTGGGAACACAAAGTTTCTTTTCAGATGCAAACTTCAATCCATACATATATATTGGGAGGTACAAGCTCCAACTGGTTTTTACAGTGAAAACTGCAGGAACTTCAAACCTGCACTAGGAAACAGACTGAGAATACAGAGTAAAAGTTTCTGCAGCAACCCGTTCCTTTGTGCTAGATGAACGAAATTCTCTCCACATGCTCAGTTCTGAGTGAAAAATGTGTGTGAAAGCCGTCCTTCACCTAGCTTGTTGGGAACACAAAGTTTCTTTTCATTTGCAAACTCCTCTCCATAATATATATGGGGAGGTATTAGCTTCAAATCGGTTTTACATTGAAAAGTGCAGGAAATTCAAACCGGCACTAGGAAACAGTGAACCCAGAGCAAATGTTTCTCCTGCATCCCGTTCCCTTTCTGCTAGATGAACGAAACTCTCTCCACATGCTCAGTTCTTAGAGATAAGTTTGTGTGTAAGCCGTATTTCACCTATCTTGTTGGGAACACAAATTTTCTTTCAGTTGCAAACTCCACTCCATACATATATATGGGGAGGTACTAGCTCCAAATAGGTTTTACAGTGAAAACTGCCGGAACTTCAAACTGGCTCTATGAAACAACTGAGAAACCAGAGTAAAACTTTTCCTGCAACCAGTTCCCATTGTGCTAGATGAACGAACTTCTCTCCACGTACTCAGTTCTGAGTGAAAACTGTGTGTGAAATCCGTACTTCACCTAGCTTGTTGGGAACACATAGTTTCTTTTCAGGTGCAAAATCCACTCCATACATATATATGTGGAGGTACTAGCTCCAAATCTGTTTTACAGTGAAAAATGCAGGAATTTCAAACCGGCACTAGGAAACAGAGAACCCAGAGTAAATGTTTCTCCTACAACCCGTTCCCTTTTGTGCTAGATGAACGAACGTCTCTCCACATGCTCATTTCTGAGAGGTAAGTGTGTGTGAAAGCCGTACTTCACCTATCTTGTTGGGAACACAAAGTTTCTTTTCAGGTGCAAACTCCACTCCATATATATATATGGGGAGGTATTAGCTCCAACTCGGTTTTACAGTGAAAACTGCAGGAATTTCAAAACCGGCACTAGGAAACAGACTGAGAACCCAGAGTAAAAATTTCACCTGCAACCCGTTCCCTTTGTGCTAGATGAACGAACGTGTCTCCACATGCTAAGATCTGAGAGATAAGTGTGTGTGAAAGCCGTTCTTCAACAGCTTGCTGGGAACACAAAGTTTCTTTTCAGATGCAAACTTCAATCCATACATATATATTGGGAGGTACAAGCTCCAACTGGTTTTTACAGTGAAAACTGCAGGAACTTCAAACCTGCACTAGGAAACAGACTGAGAATACAGAGTAAAAGTTTCTGCAGCAACCCGTTCCTTTGTGCTAGATGAACGAACTTCTCTCCACATGCTCATTTCTGAGAGGTAAGTGTGTGTGAAAGCCGTCCTTCCCCTATCTTGTTGGGAACACAAAGTTTCTTTTCTGGTCCAAACCCCACTCCATACATATATAATGGGTGGTACCAGCTCCAAATCGGTTTTACAGTGAAAACTGCAGGAACATCAATCAGGCATTAGGAAACACACTGAGGACCCAGTGAAAAGTTTCTCCTGCAAACCGTTCCCTTTGTGCTAGATAAAAGAACAACTCTCCACATGCTCAGTTCTGTGGGATAGTGTGCTTGAAAGCCGTCCTACACCTAGCTTGTTGGAAACACTTAGTTTTTTTTCACTTGCAAAACTCCACTCCATATATATATATGGGGAGGTTTTAGCTCCAAAAAGTTTTACAGTGAAAACTGCAGGAACTTCAACCCGGCACTAGGAAATAGACTGAGAAACAAGAGCAAAAGTTTCTCTTGCAATCAGTTTCCTTTGTGCTAGATGAACGAACGTCTCTCCACATGCTCAGGTCTGAGAGATAAGTGTGTGTGAAAGCCATCGTTTACCTAGCTTGTTGGGAACACCAAGTTTCTTTTCACTCGCAATATTCACTCCATACATATATATGGGAAGGTACTTGCTCCAAAATTGTTTTAGATTTAAAACTGCAGGAACTTCAAACCGGCACTAGGAAACAGACATAGAACCCAGAGTAAAAGTTTCTCCTGCAACCCGTTCCCTTTGTGCGAGATGAACGAAAGTCTATCCACATGCTCAGTTCTGAGAGATAAGTGTGTGTGAAAGCCTTCTTTCACCTAGCTTGTTCGGAACACAAAGTTCCTTTTCAGGAGCAAATTCCACTCCATACATATATATGGTTAGGTACTATCTCCAAATCGGTTTTACTGTGAAAACTGCAGGAACATCAAACCGGCACTAGGAAAAAGACTGAGGACACAGTGTAAAAGTTTCTACTGCAAACCGTTCCCTTTGTTCTAGATGAAAGAAAAACTCTCCACATGCTCAGTTCTGAGGGATATGTGTGTTTGAAAGCCGTACTTCACCTACTTTTTGGGAACGTAAAGTTTCATTTCAGTTGCCAACCCCACTCCATACATATATAATGGGACGTACTTGCTCCAACACTGTTTTACATTGAAAACTGCAGGAATTTCAAACCGGCACTAGGAAACAGACTGAGAACCCAGAGTAAATGTTTCTCCTGCAACCAGTTCCCTTTGTGCTAGATGAACGAAAGTCTCTCCACATGCTCAGTTCTGAGAGATAAATTTGTGTGTAGCCGTATTTCACCTATCTGTTGGGAACACAAATTTTCTTTCAGTTGCAAACTCCACTCCATACATATATATGGGGAGGTACTAGCTCCAAATAGGTTTTACAGTGAAAACTGCCGGAACTTCAAACTGGCACTATGAAACAACTGAGAAACCAGAGTAAAATTTTTCCTGCAACCAGTTCCCATTGTGCTAGATGAACGAACTTCTCTCCACGTACTCAGTTCTGAGTGAAAACTGTGTGTGAAATCCGTACTTCACCTAGCTTGTTGGGAACACATAGTTTCTTTTCAGGTGCAAAATCCACTCCATACATATATATGTGGAGGTACTAGCTCCAAATCTGTTTTACAGTGAAAAATGCAGGAATTTCAAACCGGCACTAGGAAACAGAGAACCCAGAGTAAATGTTTCTCCTACAACCCTTTCCCTTTGTGCTAGATGAACGAAAGTCTCTCCACATGCTCATTTCTGAGAGGTAAGTGTGTGTGAAAGCCGTACTTCACCTATCTTGTTGGGAACACAAAGTTTCTTTTCAGGTGCAAACTCCAATCCATACATATATATGGGGAGGTATTAGCTCCAACTCGGTTTTACAGTGAAAACTGCAGGAATTTCAAACCGGCACTAGGAAACAGACTGAGAACCCAGAGTAAAAATTTCACCTGCAACCTGTTCCCTTTGTGCTAGATGAACGAACGTCTCTCCACATGCGCATTTCTGAGAGATAAGTGTGTGTGAAAGCCTTCCTTCCCCTATCTTGTTGGGAACACAAAGTTTCTTTCAGTTGCAAACTCCACTGCATACATATATATGGGAAGTTACTAGCTCCAACTCGGTTTTACAGTGAAAACTGCAGGAAATTCAATCAGCACTAGGAAACAGACTGAGAACCCAGAGTAAAAGTTTCTCCTGCCACTAGTTCCCTTTGTGCTAGATGAACGAACGTCTCTGCACATGCTCAGTTTTGAGTGAAAACTGTGTGTGAAAGCCGTCCTTCACCTATCTTTTTGGGAACACCAAGTTTCTTTTCAGTTGCAAACTCCACTCCATACATATATATGGAAGATATTAGCTCCGATTCGGTTTTTTAGTGAAAACTGCAGGAACTTCAACCTGGCACTAGGAAACAGCCTGAGAAACCAGAGTAATAGTTTCTCTTGCAACCCGTTCCCTTTGTGCTAAATGAACGAACGTCTCTCCACATGCTCATTTCTGAGAGAAAAGTGTGTGTTAAAGCCGTACTTCACCTAGCTTGTTGGGAACACAAAGTTTCTTTTCAGGAGCCAACTCCACTCCATACATATATATGGGGAGGTACTAGCTCCAAATCTGTTTTACAGTGAAAACTGCAGGAACATCAAACCGGAACTAGGAAACAGAGTGAGGACCCTCTAAAAGTTTCTCCTGCAACCCGTTCCCTTTATGCTATATGAACGAACATATCTCAACATGCTCATTTCTGAGAAATAATTCTGTTTGAAATTCGTCCTTCTCCTAGCTTGTTGGGAACACAAAGTTTCTTTTCACTTGCAAATTCCACTCCATACATATATATGGGGAGGTTCTAGCCCCAAATCTGTTTTACCGTGAAAACTGCAGGAACTTCAACCTGGCACTAGGAAACAGCCTGAGAAACCAGAGTAATAGTTTCTCCTGCAACCCGTTCCCTTTGTGCTAAATGAACGAACGTCTATCCACATGCTCATTTCTGAGAGAAAATTGTGTGTTAAAGCCGTACTTCACCTAGCTTGTTGGGAACACAAAGTTTCTTTTCAGGAGCCAACTCCACTCCATACATATATATGGGGAGGTACTAGCTCCAAATCTGTTTTACAGTGAAAACTGCAGGAACATCAAACCGGCACTAGGAAACAGACTGAGGACCCTCTAAATGTTCTCCTGCAACCTGTTCCCTTTATGCTAGATGAACGAACATATCTCAACATGCTCATTTCTGAGAGATAATTCTGTTTGAAAGTCGTCCTTCTCCTAGCTTGTTGGGAACACAAAGTTTCTTTTAACTTGCAAATTTTACTCCATACATATATATGGGGAGGTTCTAAGCCCCAAATCTGTTTTACCGTGAAAACTGCAGGAACTTCAACCTGGCACTAGGAAACAGACTGAGAAACAAGAGCAAAAATTTCTCTTGCAACACGTTCCCTTTGTGCTAGATGAACGAACGTATCTCCACGTGCTCAGTTCTGAGTGAAAATTGTGTGTGAAAGCCGTCCTTCACATAGCTTGTTGGGAACAGAAAGTTTCTTTTCAGTTGCAAACTCCATTCCAAACATTTATATCTGGAGGTATTAATTTCAAATCGGTTTTACATTGAAACTGCACGAACTTCAAACCGGCACTAGGAAACAGACTGAAAAACCAGAGTAAAATTTTCTCCTGCATCCCGTTCCCTTTGTGCTAGATGAAAGAACGTCTGTCCACGTGCTCAATTCTGAGTGAAATCTGTGTGTGAAAACCGTACTTCACCTCCCTTGTTGGGAACACATATTTTCTTTTCAGTTGTAAACTACACTCCCCACATATATATGGGGGAGGTACTAGCTCCAAATCTGTTTTACAGTGAAAACTGCCGAAACCTCAAACTGGCACTAGGAAAAAGAGATCCCAGTGTAAATATTTCTCCTGCAACCCGTTTCCTTTGTGCGAGATGAACGAACGTCTCTCCACTTGCTCATTTCTGGGAGGTAAGTGTGTGTGCAAGCCGTCCTTCACCTAGCTTGTAGGGAACACAAAGTTTCTTTCAAGTGTAAACTCCACTCCATACATATATATGGGGAGGAAATAGCTCCAACTCGGTTTTACAGTGAGAAACGCAGGAACTTCAAACTGTCACTAGGAACAGACTGAGAAACCAGAGTAAAAGTTTACCTGCAACCCCGTTCCCTTTGTGCGAGATGAATGAACGTCTCTCCACATGCTCAGTTCTGAGAGATAAGTGTGTGTAAAAGCCGTACTTCACCTAGCTTGTTGGGAACACAAAGTTTCTTTTCAGTTTCCAACTGCACTCCATACATATATATGTGAAGGTCCTAGCTCCAAATCGGTTTTACAGTGAAAAATGCAGCAACTTCAAACCGGCGCTAGGAAACAGACTGAGATCCAGGTGTAAAAGTTACACCTGCATCCCTTTCCCTTTGTGCTAGATGAACGAACGTCTCTCCACATGCTCAGTTCTGAGAGATAAATGTGTGTGAAAGCCGTCTTTCACCTAGCTTGTTGGAAACACAAAGTTTCTTTTCAGGTGCCAACCCAACTCCATACATATATATGGGGAGGTACTAGCTCCAAATAGGTTTTACAGTGAAAACTGCAGGAACTTCAAACAGGCACTAAGAAACAGACTGAGAACTCAGATTAAAAGTTTCTCCTGCAACCCGTTCCCTTTGTGCGAGATGAACGATCGTCTCTCCACATGCTCAGTTCTGAGAGATAATGTGTGTGAAGCCGTCCTTCATCTAGCATGTTGGGAACACAAAGATTCTTTTCAGTTGCAAACTCCGTTCCATAAATATATATGGGGAGGTACTAGCGCCAACTCGGTTTTACAGTGAAAACTGCAGGAACTCCAAACCGGCACTAGGAAACAGACTGAGGTCCCAGAGTAAAAGTTTCACCTGCAACCCGTTTCCTTTGTGCTAGATGAATGAACGTCTCTCCACATGCTCAGTTCTGAAAGATAAATGTGTGTGAAAGCCGTACTTCAACTAGATTGTTGGGAACACATAGTTTCTTTTCATTTGCAAACTCCATTCAGTAAATATATATGGGGAGGTACTAGCTCCAACTCTGTTTTACAGTGAAAACTGCAGGAACTTCAAACCGGCACTAGGAAACAGACTGAGAAACCAGAGCAAATGATTCCCCTGTAACCGGTTCCCATTGTGCTAGATGAATGAACGTCCCTCCACATGCTCATCTGAGAGATTAGTGTGTGTGAAAGCCGTCCTTCCCCTATTTGTTGGGAACACAAAGTTTCTTTTCATGTGCCAACTCCACTCCACACATATATATGGGGAGGTACTAGCTCCAAATCGGTTTTACAGTGAAAACTGCAGTAACTTCAAACCGGCACTAGGAAACAGACTGAGAACCCAGAGTAAAAGTTCTCCTGCAACCCGTTCCCTTTGTGCGAGTAGAACGAAGTTGTCTCCACATGCTCATTTCTGAGAGGTAAGTGTGTGTGAAAGCCGTACTTCACCTACCTTGTTGGGAACACAAAGTTCCTTTTGAGGTGCTAATTCCACTCCATACATATATATGGGGAGGAACTATCTCCAAATCGGTTTTAGAGTGAAATCTGCAGGAACATCAAACCGGCAATATGAAACAGACTGAGGACACAGTATAAACGTTTCCCCTGAAAACCGTTCCCTTTGTGCTAGATGAAAGAACATCTCTCCACATGGTCAGTTCTGAGGGATAAGTGTGTGTGAAAGCCGTATTTCACCTATCTTGTTGGGAACACAAATTTTCTTTCAGTTGCAAACTGCACTCCATACATATATATGGGGAGGTACTAGCTCCAAATTGGTTTTACAGTGAAAACTGCAGGAACTTCAAACCGGCACTATGAAACAACTGAGAAACCAGAGTAAATGTTTCTCCTGCAACCAGTTCCCTTTGTGCTAGATGAACGAACGTCTCTCCACGTGCTCAGTTCTGAGTGAAAACTGTGTGTGAAAGCTGTACTTCACCTAGCTTGTTGGGAACACAAAGTTTCTTTTCAGTTGCAAACTCCACTCCATACATATATATGGGGAGGTACTAGCTCCAAATATGTTTTACAGTGAAAAATGCAGGAACTTAAAACCGGCACTAGGAAACAGAGAACCCAGAGTAAAATTATCTCCTGCAATCCGTTCCCTATGTGCTAGATGAACGAACGTCTCTCCACATGCTCAGTTCTTAGAAGTAAGTGTGTGTGAAAGCCGTACTTCACCTAGCTTGTTGGGAACACAAATTTTCTTTTCAGGTGCAAACACCACTCCATATATATATATGGGGAGGTATTAGCTCCAACTCTATTTTACAGTTAAAACTGCAGGAACTTCCAACCGGCACTAGGAAACAGAGTGAGAACCCAGAGTAAAAGTTTCCCATGCAACCCGTTCCCTTTTTGCTAGATGAACGAACGTCTCTCCACATGCTCAGTTCTAAGAGATAATTGTGTGTGAAAGCCGTTCTTCCCCAAGCTTGCTGGGAACACAAAGTTTCTTTTCAGAAACAAACTCCAATCCATACATATATATTGGGAGGTACAAACTCCAACAGGTTGTTACAGTGAAAATTGCAGGAACTTCAAACCGACACTAGGAAACACACTGAGAATCCAGAGTAAAAGTTTCTGCAGCAACCCGTTCTTTTATGCAAGATGAACGAATTTCTCTCCACATGCTCAGTTCTGAGAAATATTTGTGTGTGAAATCCGTCCTTATTCTAGCTTGTTGGGAACACAAATTTTCTTTTCATTTGCAAAATCCACTCCATAAATATATATGGGGAGGTACTAGCTCCAAATCGTTTTTACAGTGAAATTGCAGGAACATCAAACGGGCAGGAGGAAACAGACTGAAGACCCAGTGTAAAATTTCTCCTGCAAACAGTTCCCTTTGTGCTAGATGAAAGAATATCTCTCCACATTCTCAGTTCTGAGGGATAAGTGTGTTTGAAAGCCGTCCTTCAACTTGTTTGTTGGGAACACATAGTTACTTTTCACTTGCAAACTCCACTCCATACTTATATATGGGGAGGTACTAGCTCCAACAACTTTTACAGTGAAAACTGCAGGAACATCAACCCGGAACTAGGAAACAGATTGAGAAACAAGAGCAAAAGTTTCTCTTACTACCAGTTTCTTTATGCTAGCTGAACGAAAGTCTATCCACATGCTCAAGTCTGAGAAATAATTGTGTGTGAAAGCCGTCCTTCACCTAGCTTGTTGGGAACACAAAGTTTCTTTTCATGTGCCAACTCCACTCCATAAATATATATGGGGAGGTACCAGCTCCAAATCTGTTTTACAGTGAAAACTGCAGAAACTTCAATCCGGCACTAGGAAACAGACTGAGAACACAGAGTAAAATTTCTCCTGCAACACGTTCCCGTTATGCGAGATGAACGAACGACTCTCCAGAATCACATTTCTGAGAGATAATTGTGAGTGAAAGCCGTCCTTCACCTACCTTGTTGGGAAAACAAAGTTCCTTTTCAGGTGCAAATACCACTCCATAAATATATATGGGGAGATACTATCTCCAAATCGGTTTTACAGTGAAAACTGCAGGAACATCAAACCGGCACTAGGAAACAGACTGAGGACACAGTGTTAAAGTTTCTCCTGCAAACCATTCCCTTTGTGCTAGATGAAAGGACATCTCTCCACATGCTCAGTTCTGATGGTTAAGTGTGTTTGAAAGCCTTCCTTCACCTAGCTTTTTGGGAACACAAAGATTCATTTCAGTTGCCAACTCCACTCCATACATATATATGGGGAGGTAATTGCTCCAACTCTGTTTTACATTGAAAACTGCACGAACTTCAAACTTGCACTAGGAAACAGACGGAGAACCCAGAGTAAATGTTTCCCCTGCAACCCGTTCCCTTTGAGCTAGATGAACAAAAGTCTCTCCACATGCTCGATTCTGAGAGATAAGTGTGTGTGAAAGCCGTATTTAACCTATCTTGTTGGGAAAACAAATTTTCTTTCAGTTGCAAATTCCAATCCATACATATATATGGGGAGGTACTAGCTCCAACAAGTTTTACAGTGAAAACTGCAGGAACATCAACCCGGCACTAGGAAACAGATTGAGAAACAAGAGCAAAGGTTCCCTTGCAACCAGTTTCTTTGTGCTAGATGAAAGAACATCTCTCCACATGCTCAGTTCTGAGGGATAAGTGTGTGTGAAAGCCTTCCTTCACCTACCTTGTTGGGAACACAAAGTTTCTTTTCAGGTGCAAACTCCAATCCATACATATATATGGGGAGGTATTAGCTCCAACTCGGTTTTACAGTGAAAACTGCAGGAATTTCAAACCGGCACTAGGAAACAGACTGAGAACCCAGAGTAAAAATTTCACCTGCAACCTGTTCCCTTTGTGCTAGATGAACGAACGTCTCTCCACATGCGCATTTCTGAGAGATAAGTGTGTGTGAAAGCCTTCCTTCCCCTATCTTGTTGGGAACACAAAGTTTCTTTCAGTTGCAAACTCCACTGCATACATATATATGGGAAGGTACTAGCTCCAACTCGGTTTTACAGTGAAAACTGCAGGAAATTCAATCAGCACTAGGAAACAGACTGAGAACCCAGAGTAAAAGTTTCTCCTGCCACTAGTTCCCTTTGTGCTAGATGAACGAACGTCTCTGCACATGCTCAGTTTTGAGTGAAAACTGTGTGTGAAAGCCGTCCTTCACCTATCTTTTTGGGAACACCAAGTTTCTTTTCAGTTGCAAACTCCACTCCATACATATATATGGAAATATTAGCTCCGATTCGGTTTTTAGTGAAAACTGCAGGAACTTCAACCTGGCACTAGGAAACAGCCTGAGAAACCAGAGTAATAGTTTCTCTTGCAACCCGTTCCCTTTGTGCTAAATGAACGAACGTCTCTCCACATGCTCATTTCTGAGAGAAAAGTGTGTGTTAAAGCCGTACTTCACCTAGCTTGTTGGGAACACAAAGTTTCTTTTCAGGAGCCAACTCCACTCCATACATATATATGGGGAGGTACTAGCTCCAAATCTGTTTTACAGTGAAAACTGCAGGAACATCAAACCGGAACTAGGAAACAGAGTGAGGACCCTCTAAAAGTTTCTCCTGCAACCCGTTCCCTTTATGCTATATGAACGAACATATCTCAACATGCTCATTTCTGAGAAATAATTCTGTTTGAAATTCGTCCTTCTCCTAGCTTGTTGGGAACACAAAGTTTCTTTTCACTTGCAAATTCCACTCCATACATATATATGGGGAGGTTCTAGCCCCAAATCTGTTTTACCGTGAAAACTGCAGGAACTTCAACCTGGCACTAGGAAACAGCCTGAGAAACCAGAGTAATAGTTTCTCCTGCAACCCGTTCCCTTGTGCTAAATGAACGAACGTCTATCCACATGCTCATTTCTGAGAGAAAATTGTGTGTTAAAGCCGTACTTCACCTAGCTTGTTGGGAACACAAAGTTTCTTTTCAGGAGCCAACTCCACTCCATACATATATATGGGGAGGTACTAGCTCCAAATCTGTTTTACAGTGAAAACTGCAGGAACATCAAACCGGCACTAGGAAACAGACTGAGGACCCTCTAAATGTTTCTCCTGCAACCTGTTCCCTTTATGCTAGATGAACGAACATATCTCAACATGCTCATTTCTGAGAGATAATTCTGTTTGAAAGTCGTCCTTCTCCTAGCTTGTTGGGAACACAAAGTTTCTTTTAACTTGCAAATTTTACTCCATACATATATATGGGGAGGTTCTAGCCCCAAATCTGTTTTACCGTGAAAACTGCAGGAACTTCAACCTGGCACTAGGAAACAGACTGAGAAACAAGAGCAAAAATTTCTCTTGCAACACGTTCCCTTTGTGCTAGATGAACGAACGTATCTCCACGTGCTCAGTTCTGAGTGAAAATTGTGTGTGAAAGCCGTCCTTCACATAGCTTGTTGGGAACAGAAAGTTTCTTTTCAGTTGCAAACTCCATTCCAAACATTTATATCTGGAGGTATTAATTTCAAATCGGTTTTACATTGAAACTGCACGAACTTCAAACCGGCACTAGGAAACAGACTGAAAAACCAGAGTAAAATTTTCTCCTGCATCCCGTTCCCTTTGTGCTAGATGAAAGAACGTCTGTCCACGTGCTCAATTCTGAGTGAAATCTGTGTGTGAAAACCGTACTTCACCTCCCTTGTTGGGAACACATATTTTCTTTTCAGTTGTAAACTACACTCCCCACATATATATGGGGAGGTACTAGCTCCAAATCTGTTTTACAGTGAAAACTGCCGAAACCTCAAACTGGCACTAGGAAAAAGAGATCCCAGTGTAAATATTTCTCCTGCAACCCGTTTCCTTTGTGCGAGATGAACGAACGTCTCTCCACTTGCTCATTTCTGGGAGGTAAGTGTGTGTGCAAGCCGTCCTTCACCTAGCTTGTAGGGAACACAAAGTTTCTTTCAAGTGTAAACTCCACTCCATACATATATATGGGGAGGAAATAGCTCCAACTCGGTTTTACAGTGAGAAACGCAGGAACTTCAAACTGTCACTAGGAACAGACTGAGAAACCAGAGTAAAAGTTTACCTGCAACCCGTTCCCTTTGTGCGAGATGAATGAACGTCTCTCCACATGCTCAGTTCTGAGAGATAAGTGTGTGTAAAAGCCGTACTTCACCTAGCTTGTTGGGAACACAAAGTTTCTTTTCAGTTTCCAACTGCACTCCATACATATATATGTGAAGGTCCTAGCTCCAAATCGGTTTTACAGTGAAAAATGCAGCAACTTCAAACCGGCGCTAGGAAACAGACTGAGATCCAGGTGTAAAAGTTACACCTGCATCCCTTTCCCTTTGTGCTAGATGAACGAACGTCTCTCCACATGCTCAGTTCTGAGAGATAAATGTGTGTGAAAGCCGTCTTTCACCTAGCTTGTTGGAAACACAAAGTTTCTTTTCAGGTGCCAACCCAACTCCATACATATATATGGGGAGGTACTAGCTCCAAATAGGTTTTACAGTGAAAACTGCAGGAACTTCAAACAGGCACTAAGAAACAGACTGAGAACTCAGATTAAAAGTTTCTCCTGCAACCCGTTCCCTTTGTGCGAGATGAACGATCGTCTCTCCACATGCTCAGTTCTGAGAGATAATGTGTGTGAAGCCGTCCTTCATCTAGCATGTTGGGAACACAAAGATTCTTTTCAGTTGCAAACTCCGTTCCATAAATATATATGGGGAGGTACTAGCGCCAACTCGGTTTTACAGTGAAAACTGCAGGAACTCCAAACCGGCACTAGGAAACAGACTGAGGTCCCAGAGTAAAAGTTTCACCTGCAACCCGTTTCCTTTGTGCTAGATGAATGAACGTCTCTCCACATGCTCAGTTCTGAAAGATAAATGTGTGTGAAAGCCGTACTTCAACTAGATTGTTGGGAACACATAGTTTCTTTTCATTTGCAAACTCCATTCAGTAAATATATATGGGGAGGTACTAGCTCCAACTCTGTTTTACAGTGAAAACTGCAGGAACTTCAAACCGGCACTAGGAAACAGACTGAGAAACCAGAGCAAATGATTCCCCTGTAACCGGTTCCCATTGTGCTAGATGAATGAACGTCCCTCCACATGCTCATCTGAGAGATTAGTGTGTGTGAAAGCCGTCCTTCCCCTATTTGTTGGGAACACAAAGTTTCTTTTCATGTGCCAACTCCACTCCACACATATATATGGGGAGGTACTAGCTCCAAATCGGTTTTACAGTGAAAACTGCAGTAACTTCAAACCGGCACTAGGAAACAGACTGAGAACCCAGAGTAAAAGTTCTCCTGCAACCCGTTCCCTTTGTGCGAGTAGAACGAAGTTGTCTCCACATGCTCATTTCTGAGAGGTAAGTGTGTGTGAAAGCCGTACTTCACCTACCTTGTTGGGAACACAAAGTTCCTTTTGAGGTGCTAATTCCACTCCATACATATAATGGGGGGAACTATCTCCAACGGTTTTAGAGTGAAATCTGCAGGAACATCAAACCGGCAATATGAAACAGACTGAGGACACAGTATAAACGTTTCCCCTGAAAACCGTTCCCTTTGTGCTAGATGAAAGAACATCTCTCCACATGCTCAGTTCTGAGAGATAAGTGTGTGTGAAAGCCGTATTTCAACTATCTTGTTGGGAACACAAATTTTCTTTCAGTGGCAAACTCCTCTCCATACATATATATGGGGAAGTACTAGCTCCAAATAGATTTTACAGTGAAAACTGGAGGAACTTCAAACAGGCACTATGAAACAACTGTTGAACCAGAGTAAAACTTTTTCCTGCCAACACTTCCCTTTGTGCTAAATGAACGAACGTCTCTCCACATGCTAATTTCTGAGAGATAATTGTGTGTGAAAGCCGTCCTTCACCTACCTTGTTGGGAACAGAAAATTCCTTTTCAGGTGCAAATTCCACTCCATACATATATATGGGGAGGTACTATCTCCAAATCTGTTTTACCGTGAAAACTGCAGGAACATCAAACCGGCACTAGGAAACAGACAGAGGACCCAGTGTAAAGGTTTCTCCTGCAAACCGTTCCCTTTGTGCTAGATGAAAGAACATCTCTCCACATGGTCAGTTCTGAGGGATAAGTGTGTGTGAAAGCCGTATTTCACCTATCTTGTTGGGAACACAAATTTTCTTTCAGTTGCAAACTGCACTCCATACATATATATGGGGAGGTACTAGCTCCAAATTGGTTTTACAGTGAAAACTGCAGGAACTTCAAACCGGCACTATGAAACAACTGAGAAACCAGAGTAAATGTTTCTCCTGCAACCAGTTCCCTTTGTGCTAGATGAACGAACGTCTCTCCACGTGCTCAGTTCTGAGTGAAAACTGTGTGTGAAAGCTGTACTTCACCTAGCTTGTTGGGAACACAAAGTTTCTTTTCAGTTGCAAACTCCACTCCATACATATATATGGGGAGGTACTAGCTCCAAATATGTTTTACAGTGAAAAATGCAGGAACTTAAAACCGGCACTAGGAAACAGAGAACCCAGAGTAAAATTATCTCCTGCAATCCGTTCCCTATGTGCTAGATGAACGAACGTCTCTCCACATGCTCAGTTCTTAGAAGTAAGTGTGTGTGAAAAGCCGTACTTCACCTAGCTTGTTGGGAACACAAATTTTCTTTTCAGGTGCAAACACCACTCCATATATATATATGGGGAGGTATTAGCTCCAACTCTATTTTACAGTTAAAACTGCAGGAACTTCCAACCGGCACTAGGAAACAGAGTGAGAACCCAGAGTAAAAGTTTCCCATGCAACCCGTTCCCTTTTTGCTAGATGAACGAACGTCTCTCCACATGCTCAGTTCTAAGAGATAATTGTGTGTGAAAGCCGTTCTTCCCCAAGCTTGCTGGGAACACAAAGTTTCTTTTCAGAAACAAACTCCAATCCATACATATATATTGGGAGGTACAAACTCCAACAGGTTGTTACAGTGAAAATTGCAGGAACTTCAAACCGACACTAGGAAACACACTGAGAATCCAGAGTAAAAGTTTCTGCAGCAACCCGTTCTTTTATGCAAGATGAACGAATTTCTCTCCACATGCTCAGTTCTGAGAAATATTTGTGTGTGAAATCCGTCCTTATTCTAGCTTGTTGGGAACACAAATTTTCTTTTCATTTGCAAAATCCACTCCATAAATATATATGGGGAGGTACTAGCTCCAAATCGTTTTTACAGTGAAATTGCAGGAACATCAAACGGGCAGGAGGAAACAGACTGAAGACCCAGTGTAAAATTTCTCCTGCAAACAGTTCCCTTTGTGCTAGATGAAAGAATATCTCTCCACATTCTCAGTTCTGAGGGATAAGTGTGTTTGAAAGCCGTCCTTCAACTTGTTTGTTGGGAACACATAGTTACTTTCACTTGCAAACTCCACTCCATACTTATATATGGGGAGGTACTAGCTCCAACAACTTTTACAGTGAAAACTGCAGGAACATCAACCCGGAACTAGGAAACAGATTGAGAAACAAGAGCAAAAGTTTCTCTTACTACCAGTTTCTTTATGCTAGCTGAACGAAAGTCTATCCACATGCTCAAGTCTGAGAAATAATTGTGTGTGAAAGCCGTCCTTCACCTAGCTTGTTGGGAACACAAAGTTTCTTTTCATGTGCCAACTCCACTCCATAAATATATATGGGGAGGTACCAGCTCCAAATCTGTTTTACAGTGAAAACTGCAGAAACTTCAATCCGGCACTAGGAAACAGACTGAGAACACAGAGTAAAATTTCTCCTGCAACACGTTCCCGTTATGCGAGATGAACGAACGACTCTCCAGAATCACATTTCTGAGAGATAATTGTGAGTGAAAGCCGTCCTTCACCTACCTTGTTGGGAAAACAAAGTTCCTTTTCAGGTGCAAATACCACTCCATAAATATATATGGGGAGATACTATCTCCAAATCGGTTTTACAGTGAAAACTGCAGGAACATCAAACCGGCACTAGGAAACAGACTGAGGACACAGTGTTAAAGTTTCTCCTGCAAACCATTCCCTTTGTGCTAGATGAAAGGACATCTCTCCACATGCTCAGTTCTGATGGTTAAGTGTGTTTGAAAGCCTTCCTTCACCTAGCTTTTTGGGAACACAAAGATTCATTTCAGTTGCCAACTCCACTCCATACATATATATGGGGAGGTAATTGCTCCAACTCTGTTTTACATTGAAAACTGCACGAACTTCAAACTTGCACTAGGAAACAGACGGAGAACCCAGAGTAAATGTTTCCCCTGCAAACCCGTTCCCTTTGAGCTAGATGAACAAAAGTCTCTCCACATGCTCGATTCTGAGAGATAAGTAGTGTGTGAAAGCCGTATTTAACCTATCTTGTTGGGAAAACAAATTTTCTTTCAGTTGCAAATTCCAATCCATACATATATATGGGGAGGTACTAGCTCCAACAAGTTTTACAGTGAAAACTGCAGGAACATCAACCCGGCACTAGGAAACAGATTGAGAAACAAGAGCAAAGGTTCCCTTGCAACCAGTTTCTTTGTGCTAGATGAAAGAACATCTCTCCACATGCTCAGTTCTGAGGGATAAGTGTGTGTGAAAGCCTTCCTTCACCTACCTTGTTGGGAACACAAAGTTTCTTTTCAGGTGCAAACTCCAATCCATACATATATATGGGGAGGTATTAGCTCCAACTCGGTTTTACAGTGAAAACTGCAGGAATTTCAAACCGGCACTAGGAAACAGACTGAGAACCCAGAGTAAAAATTTCACCTGCAACCTGTTCCCTTTGTGCTAGATGAACGAACGTCTCTCCACATGCGCATTTCTGAGAGATAAGTGTGTGTGAAAGCCTTCCTTCCCCTATCTTGTTGGGAACACAAAGTTTCTTTCAGTTGCAAACTCCACTGCATACATATATATGGGAAGGTACTAGCTCCAACTCGGTTTTACAGTGAAAACTGCAGGAATTCAATCAGCACTAGGAAACAGACTGAGAACCCAGAGTAAAAGTTTCTCCTGCCACTAGTTCCCTTTGTGCTAGATGAACGAACGTCTCTGCACATGCTCAGTTTTGAGTGAAAACTGTGTGTGAAAGCCGTCCTTCACCTATCTTTTTGGGAACACCAAGTTTCTTTTCAGTTGCAAACTCCACTCCATACATATATATGGAAAATATTAGCTCCGATTCGGTTTTTAGTGAAAACTGCAGGAACTTCAACCTGGCACTAGGAAACAGCCTGAGAAACCAGAGTAATAGTTTCTCTTGCAACCCGTTCCCTTTGTGCTAAATGAACGAACGTCTCTCCACATGCTCATTTCTGAGAGAAAAGTGTGTGTTAAAGCCGTACTTCACCTAGCTTGTTGGGAACACAAAGTTTCTTTTCAGGAGCCAACTCCACTCCATACATATATATGGGGAGGTACTAGCTCCAAATCTGTTTTACAGTGAAAACTGCAGGAACATCAAACCGGAACTAGGAAACAGAGTGAGGACCCTCTAAAAGTTTCTCCTGCAACCCGTCCCTTTATGCTATATGAACGAACATATCTCAACATGCTCATTTCTGAGAAATAATTCTGTTTGAAATTCGTCCTTCTCCTAGCTTGTTGGGAACACAAAGTTTCTTTTCACTTGCAAATTCCACTCCATACATATATATGGGGAGGTTCTAGCCCCAAATCTGTTTTACCGTGAAAACTGCAGGACTTCAACCTGGCCACTAGGAAACAGCCTGAGAAACCAGAGTAATAGTTTCTCCTGCAACCCGTTCCCTTTGTGCTAAATGAACGAACGTCTATCCACATGCTCATTTCTGAGAGAAATTGTGTGTTTAAAGCCGTACTTCACCTAGCTTGTTGGGAACACAAAGTTTCTTTTCAGGAGCCAACTCCACTCCATACATATATATGGGGAGGTACTAGCTCCAAATCTGTTTTACAGTGAAAACTGCAGGAAACATCAAACCGGCACTAGGAAACAGACTGAGGACCCTCTAAATGTTTCTCCTGGCAACCTGTTCCCTTTATGCTAGATGAACGAACATATCTCAACATGCTCATTTCTGAGAGAGTAATTCTGTTTGAAAGTCGTCCTTCTCCTAACTGTTGGGAACACAAAGTTTCTTTTAAACTTGCAAATTTTTACTCCATACATATATATGGGGGAGGTTCCTAGCCCCAAATCTGTTTTACCGTGAAAACTGCAGGAACTTCAACCTGGCACTAGGAAACAGACTGAGAAACAAAGCAAAAATTTCTCTTGCAAACACGTTCCCCTTTGTGCTAGATGAACGAACGTATCTCCACGTGCTCAGTTCTGAGTGAAAATTGTGTGTGAAAGCCGTCCTTCACATAGCTTGTTGGGAACAGAAAGTTCTTTTCAGTTGCAAACTCATTCCAACCTTTATATCTGGAGGTATTAATTTCAAATCGGTTTTTACATTGAAACTGCACGAACTTCAAACCGGCATTAGGAACAGACTGAAAAACCAGAGTAAAATTTTCTCCTGCATCCCGTTCCCTTTGTGCTAGATGAAAAACGTCTGTCCACGTGCTCAATTCTGGAGTGAAATCTGTGTGTGAAAACCGTACTTCACCTCCCTTTTGGGAACACATATTTCTTTCAGTTTGTAAACTACACTCCCCACTATTATGGGGAGGTTACATCTCCAAATCTGTTTTACAGTGAAAACTGCCGAAACCTCAAAACTGGCACTAGGAAAAAGAGATCCCAGTGTAAATATTTCTCCTGCAACCCGTTTCCTTTGTGCGAGATGAACGAACGTCTCTCCACTTGCTCATTTCTGGGAGGAAGTGGGTGTGGCAAGCCGTCCTTCACCTAGCTTGTAGGGAACACAAAGTTTCTTTCAAGTGTAAACTCCACTCCATACATATATGGGGAGGAAATAGCTCCAACTCGGTTTTACAGTGAGAAACGCAGGAACTTCAAACTGTCACTAGGAACAGACTGAGAAACCAGAGTAAAAGTTTACCTGCAACCCTTTCCCTTTGTGCGAGATGAATGAACGTCTCTCCAACATGCTCAGTTCTGAGAGATAAGTGTGTGTAAAAGCCGTACTTCACCTAGCTGTTGGGAACACAAAGTTTCTTTTCAGTTTCCAACTGCACTCCATACTATATATTTGAAGGTCCTAGCTCCAAATCGGTTTTACAGTGAAAAATGCAGCAACTTCAAACCGGCGCTAGGAAACAGACTGAGATCCAGGTGTAAAAGTTTACACCTGCATCCCTTTCCCTTTGTGCTAGATGAACGAACGTCCTCTCCACATGCTCAGTTCTGAGAGATAAATGTGTGTGAAAGCCGTCTTTCACCTAGCTTGTTGGAAACACAAAGTTCTTTTCAGGTGCCAACCCAACTCCATACATATATATGGGGAGGTACTAGCTCCAAATAGGTTTACAGTGAAAACTGCAGGAACTTCAAACAGGCACAAAACAGACTGAGAACTCAGATAAAAGTTTCTCCTGCAACCCGTTCCCTTTGTGCGAGATGAACGATCGTCTCTCCACTGCTCAGTTCTGAGAGATAATGTGTGTGAAGCCGTCCTTCATCTAGCATGTTGGGACACACGATTCTTTTCAGTTTGCAAACTCCGTTCCATAA
>NW_022587769.1:0-61732 GCF_009834535.1 Camelus ferus
GTTTGGGGCCGCCCTCCACGCAGCTGCCTGGTGTCACAGGTGTTCCCTGGCAGGGGGAAGTCCGCTAATTACGTCCCCTGTCCAGGGGGACGCACTAGATGCTACCTGCATTTCCAGCACAAACCCCATTTCCCCGGCAGTCCGCACAGGGAGGCACTCTGCGAAGACACGTGAAGGGCTCCTAGGTGATCCCGGGTGCTGCATAAGATAACGGAACCTACCCACACTCAGAATTCCGGAACAAGGCTGACTGTGTGGGGGAGGTTTTGGGGCCGCCTCCACGCAGCTGACTGTTGTCACAGGTGTTCCCTGGCAGGTGGAAGTCCGCTAATTACCTCCCCTGTCCAGGGGGAGGCACTAGATGCTACCTGCATTTCCAGACCAACACCCGCATGTCCCCGTCATCCCGCACTGGGAGGCACTCTGGGAAGGACAGGCGAAGGGCTCCTAGGGGATCCCGGTTTGCTGCAGACAGATGACGGAACCTCCCAACACTCAGAATTGCGGAACACGGCTGACTGTGTGGGCGATTTTGGGGGCCGCACTCCACGCAGCAAACTGGTGTCAAAGAATTTCCCTGTCAGGGGTAATTCCGCTAATTACCTCCACTGTCATGGGGAGTCACTAGATGCTACCTGCATTTCCAGCCCAACCCCCGCATTTCCCCGGCAGCCCGCACTGGGAAAGAATCGTTAAGACACGCGAAGGGCTCCTAGAAGATCCCTGGTGCTGCAGACAGAAGACGGAAACTCCCCATAATCAGAATTCCGGAACACGGCTGACTGTGTGGGGGAGGTTTGGGGCCGCCCTCCACGCAGCTGCCTGGTGTAACAAGTTTTCCCTGGCAGGGGGAAGTCGGCTAATTTCCTCCCCTCTCCAGGGGGAGGCACTAGATTTTACATGCATTTCCAGGCCAACGCCCGTATTTCCCCTGCAGCCCGCACTGGGAAAGAATCGGGAAGACCCGCTAAGGTCTCCTAGGAGATCTCGGGTGCTGCAGAGAGAAGACGGAACCTCCCCACACTCAGAATTCCGGAACTCGGTTTACTGTGTGTGGGAGCTTTGGGGCCGCACTCCACGCAGCTGACTTGTTTCACAGGTGTTCCCTGGCAGGGGGAATTCCGCTAATTTCCTCCCCTGTCCAGAGGGAGGCACTAGATGCTACCTGCATTTCCAGCCCAACCCCCGCCTTTCCCCGGCAGCCCGCACTGGGATGGCCTCGGGGAAGGCACGCGAAAGGCTCCTAGGAGATCCCGGGTGCTGCAGACATATGACGGAACCTCCCCACACTCAGAATTCCGGAATAAGTCTTACTGTGTGAGGGAGATCTGGGCGGCCCTCCATGCAGCTGACTGGTGTCACAGGTGTTCCCTGGCAGGGGGAAGTCCGCTAATTACCTCCCCTGTCCAGGGGGAGGCACTAGATGCTACCTGTATTTTCCAGCACAACCCCCGCAATTCCCCGGCAGCCCACATTGGGAGGCACTCGGGGAAGACACGCGAAGGGCTCCTAGGTGATCCCGGGTGCTGCATAAGATGAAGGAATCTCCCCACACTCAGAATTCCGGAAAACGGCTGACTGTGTGGGCGAGGTTTGGGGTCCCCTCCACGCAGCTGACTGGTGTCACAGATGTTCCCTGGCAGGGGGAATTCCGCTAACTACCTCCACTGTCAGGGGGAGGCACTAGAGTCTACCTCCATTTCCAGCCCAACCCCCGCCTTTCCCTGGCAGCCCACAGTGGGAGGGACTCGGTGAAGACAAGCGAAGTGCTCCTAGGGGATCCCGGGTTCTGCAGACAGAAGACGGAACCTCCCTAATCTTAGAATTCCGGAACACGGCTGACTGTGTGGGGGAGGATTGGGGACAACACCCACGCAGCTGCCTGGTGTCACACGTGTTCCCTGGCAGGGGGAAGTCGGCTAATTTCCTCCCCTCTCCAGGGGGAGGCACTAGATTTTACCTGCATTTCCAGGCCAACCCCCGCATTTCCCCTGCAGCCCGCACTGGGAAAGAATCGGGAAAACACGCTAAGGGCTCCTAGGAGATCCCGGGTGCTGCAGAGAGAAGACGGAACCTCCCCACACTCAGAATTCCGGAACTCGGCTGACTGTGTTTGGGAGGTTTGGGGCCGCCCTCCACGCAGCTTCCTGGTGTCACAGGTGTTCCCTGGCAGGGGGAATTCCGCTAATTACCTCCCCTGTCCAGGGGGAGGCACTAGATGCTACCTGCATTTCCAGCCCAACCCCCGCCTTTCCCCGGAAGCACTAACCGGGAGGCACTCTGGGAAATCACGCAATGGGCTCCTAGGAGATCCCGGGTGCTGCATAGAGATGACGGAACCTCCACAGACTCAGAATTCCGGAACACGACTGACTGAGTTGGGAGAGATTTGGGGCCGCCCTCCACGCAGCTGCCTGGTGTCACAGGTGTTCCGTGGCAGGAGGAAGTCCGCTAAAATCCTCCCCTGTGCAGTGAGAGGCACTAGATGCTACCTGCATTTCCAGCCCAACCCCCGCTTTTCCCCGGAAGGCCGCAATGGGGGGGGACCCGGGAAAAATCGCGAAGGGCTCCTAGGAGATCCCAGGCGCTGCAGACAGAAGACGGAACCTTCCCACACTCAGTATTCCGGAACACGGCTGACTGTATGGGGGAGTTTTGGGGCCGCCCTCCAAGCAGTTGCCTGGTGTCACAGGTGTTCCCTGGCAGGGGGAAGTCCGCTAAATTCTTACCCTGTCCAGGTGGAGGCACCAGATGCTACCTGTATTTCCAGCCCAACCCCAGCCTTCCCCCGGCAGCCCGCACTGGGAGGGACTCGGGGAAGACACGCAAAGGGCTCCTAGAAGATCCCGGGTGCTGCAGACAGAAGACGGAACCTCCCCATAATCAGAATTCCGGAACACGGCTGACTGTGTGGGGGAGGTTTGGGGCCGCCCTCCACGCAGCTGCCTGGTGTCACAGGTTTTCCCTGGCAGGGGGAATTCCGCTAATTACCTCCCATGTCCAGGGGGAGGCACTAGATGCTACCTAAATTTCCAGCTCAACATCCAAATTTCCCCGGAGGCCCGCACTGGGAGGGACTAGGGGAAGACCCTCGAATGGCTCCTAGGAGATCCCGGGTGCTGCAGGCAGAAGACGTAACCTCCCCACACTCAGAATTCCAGAACACGGCTCACTGTGTGAGGGAGAATTGGGGCCGCCCTCCACGCAGCTGCATGGTGTCACAGGTGTTCCCTGGCAGGGGGAAGTCCGCTAATTACCTCCCCTGTAAAGGGGGAGGCACTAGATATTGCCTGCATTTCCAGCCCAACCCCCACCTTTTCCCGGCAGGCCGCACTGGGAGGGACTCGGGGAAGACAAGCGAAATTCTCCTAGGAGATCCCGGGTGCTGCAGACAGAAGACGGAACCTCCCCACACTCAGAATTCCGGAACACGGCTGACTGTTTGGGGGAGGTTTAGGGCCGCCCTCCACGCAGCTGCCTGGTGTCACATGTGTTTTCCGCAGGGGGAAGTCCGCTAATTACCTCCCCTGTACAGGGGGAGGCACTAGATTCTACTTGCATTTCCATCCCACCCCCCGACTTTCCCTGGCAGCCCGCAATGTGAGGCACTCGGGGAAGACACGCGAAGGGCTCCTAGGAGATCTCGGGTGCTGCAGACCGAAGACGGATCCTCCCCACACTCAGAATTCCGGAACACGGCTTACTGTGTGGCGGAGGATTGGGGCCGAGCTCCACGCAGTTGCCTGGTGTCACAGGTGTTCCCTGGCAGGGGGAAGTCCGCTAATTACCTCCCCTGTCCAGGGGGAGGCACTAGATGCTACCTGCATTTCCAGCTCAACCCCCGCCTTTCCCTGGCACCCCCGCATTGTGAGGGACTCAGGGAAGACACTCGAAAGGCTCCTAGGAAATCCCGGGTGCTGCAGACAGAAGCCGGAAACCTCCCCACTCTGAGAATAGCGGAACACGCCTGACTGTGTGGGGAAGGTTCGGGGCCGCCCCCCACGCAGCTGCCTGGTGTCACAGGTGTTCCCTGGCAGGGGGAAGTCCGCTAATTACCCTCCCGTGTCCAGGGGGAGGTACTAGATTCTACCTGAATTTCCAGCCCAACCCCCGCATTTCCCGGCAGCCCGCACTGGGAATGACTCGGGGAAGACACGCGAAGGGCTCCTAGGCGATCGCGGGTGCTGCAGACAGAAGCCGGAACCTCCCCACTCTGAGAATAGCGGAACAGGGCTGACTGTGTGGGGGAGGTTCGGGGCCGCCCCCCACGCAGCTGCCTGGTGTCACAGGTGTTCCCTGGCACGGGGAATTCCGCTAATTCCCTCCCCTGTCCAGGGGGAGGCACTAGATGTTACCTGCATTTCCTGCCACTCCCCCGAATTTCCCCGGCAACCCGCACTTGGAGGGACTCGGGGAAGTCACGCGAAGGGCTCCTAGGAGACCCAGGGTGCTACAGACAGAAGATGGAACCTCCCCACCCTCAGAATTCTGGAACACGGCTGACTGTGTGGGGGAGGCTGGGGCCGCCCTCCACGAAGCTGCATGGTGTCACAGATGTTCCCTGGCAGTGGGAAGTCCGCTAATTACCTCCCCTGTCCAGGGGGAGGCACTAGATGCTACCTGCAATTCCAGCACAAACCCTGCCTTTCCCCGGCAGCCCGCACTGGGAGGGATTCGGGGAAGACATGCGAAATTCTCCTAAGAGATCCCGGGTGCTGCAGACAGAAGACGGAACCTCCCCAAACTCAGAATTCCGGAAAAAGTGTGACTGTGTGGGTGAGGATTAGGGCCTCCCTCCACGCAGCTGCCTGGTTTCACAGGTGTTCCCTGGCAGGGGGAAGTCCGCTAATTACCTCCCTGGTCCAGAGTTAGGTACTAGATGCTACTTGCATTTCCAGACCAACCCCAGCCTTTCCCCGGAAGCTCGCACTGGGAGGCACTCGGGGAAGACACTCGAATGGCTCCTAGGAGATCCCTGGTGCTGCAGACAGAAGACGGAAACTCCCCACACTCAGAATACCGGAACACGGCTGCCTGTGTAGGGGATGTTTGGGGCCGCCCTCCACGCAGCTGCCTGGTGTCACAAGTTTTCCCTGGCAGGGGGAAGTCCGCTAATTACCTCCCCTGTCCAGGGGGATGCACTAGATGCTACCTGCATTTCCAGCCCAACCCCCGCCTTTCCCTGGCAGCCCGCACTGGGAGGCACTCGGGGAAGACACGCGAAGTGCTCCTAGGAAATCCCGGTTGCTGCAGAAAGAAGATTGAACCTCCCCACACTCAGAATTCCGGAACACATCTGACTGTGTTGGTGAGATTTAGGGCTGCCCTCCACGCAGCTGCCTGAGGTCACAGCTGTTCACTCTCAGGGGGAAATCCGCTAATTTTCTCCCCTTTCCAGTGGGAGGCACTAGTTGCTACCTGCATTTCCAGCCAAACCCCCGATTTCCCCGGCAGCCCGAAATGGGAGGCACTCTGGGAAGACACGCGAAGGGCTCCTAGGAGATTCGGGTGCTGCAGACAGAAGTCGGAACCTCCCCACACTCAGAATTCCGGAACACGGCTGACTGTGTGGGGGAGTTTTGTCGCCGCCCTCCATGCAGCTGCCTGGTGTCACAGGTGATCCCTGGCATGGGGAATTCCTCTAATTACATACCCAGTCCAGGTGGAGGCACCAGATGCTACCTGTATTTCCAGCCCAACCCCAGCCTTCCCCCGGCAGCCCGCACTGGGAGGGAATCGGGAAGACACGCAAATGGCTCCTAGAAGATCCCGGGTGCTGCAGACAGAAGACGGAACCTCCCCATAATCAGAATTCCGGAACACGGCTGACTGTGTGGGGGAGGTTTGGGGCCGCCCTCCACGCAGCTGCCTGGTGTCACAGGTTTTCCCTGGCAGGGGGAATTCCGCTAATTACCTCCCATGTCCAGGGGGAGGCACTAGATGCTACCTGCATTTCCAGCTCAACCTCTAAATTTCCCCGGCAGCCCGCAGTGGGAGGGACTCGGGGAAGACCCTCGAAGGGCTCCTAGGAGATCCCGGGTGCTGCAGGCAGAAGACGTAACCTCCCCACACTCAGAATTCCAGAACACGGCTCACTGTGTGAGGGAGAATTGGGGCCGCCCTCCACGCAGCTGCATGGTGTCACAGGTGTTCCCTGGCAGGGGGAAGTCCGCTAATTACCTCCCCTGTAAAGGGGGAGGCACTAGATATTGCCTGCATTTCCACCCCAACCCCCGCCTTTTCCCGGCAGGCCGCACTGGGAGGGAGTCGGGGAAGACAAGCGAAATTCTCCTAGGAGATCCCGGGTGCTGCAGACAGAAGACGGAACCTCCCCACACTCAGAATTCCGGAACACGGCTGACTGTTCTGGGGAGGTTTAGGGCCGCCCTCCACGCAGCTGCCTGGTGTCACATGTGTTTTCCGCAGGGGGAAGTCCGCTAATTACCTCCCCTGTACAGGGGGAGGCACTTGATTCTACTTGCATTTCCATTCCCCCCCCCGACTTTCCCTGGCAGCCCGCACTGTGAGGCACTCGGGGAAGACACGCGAAGGGCTCCTAGGAGATCTCGGGTGCTGCAGACCGAAGACGGAACCTCCCCACACTCAGAATTCCGGAACACGGCTTACTGTGTGGCGGAGGATTGGGGCCGACCTCCACGCAGTTGCCTGGTGTCACAGGTGTTCCCTGGCAGGGGAAGTCCGCTAATTACCTCCCCTGTCCTGGGGGAGGCACTAGATGCTACCTGCATTTCCAGCTCAACCCCCGCCTTTCCCTGGCACCCCGCATTGTGAGGGACTCGGGGAAGACACGCGAAGGGCTCCTAGGCGATCGCGGGTGCTGCAGACAGAAGCCGGAACCTCCCCACTCTGAGAATAGCGGAACACGGCTGACTGTGTGGGGAAGGTTCGGGGCCGCCCCCCACGCAGCTGCCTGGTGTCACAGGTGTTCCCTGGCAGGGGGAAGTCCGCTAATTACCTCCCCTGTCCAGGGGGAGGCACTAGATGCTACCTGCATTTCCAGCACAACCCCCGCAATTCCCCGGCAGCCCCCATTGGGAGGGACTCGGTGAAGACAAGCGAAGTGCTCCTAGGGGATCCCGGGTTATGCAGACAGAAGACGGAACCTCCCTAATCTTAGAATTCCGGAACACGGCTGACTGTGTGGGGGAGGTTTGGGGACAACACCCACGCAGCTGCCTGGTGTCACACGTGTTCCCTGGCAGGGGGAAGTCGGCTAATTTCCTCCCCTCTCCAGGGGGAGGCACTAGATTTTACCTGCATTTCCAGGCCAACCCCCGCATTTCCCCTGCAGCCCGCACTGGGAAAGAATCGGGAAAACACGCTAAGGGCTCCTAGGAGATCCCGGGTGCTGCAGAGAGAAGACGGAACCTCCCCACACTCAGAATTCCGGAACTCGGCTGACTGTGTTTGGGAGGTTTGGGGCCGCCCTCCACGCAGCTGCTTGGTGTCACAGGTGTTCCCTGGCAGGGTGAATTCTGCTAATTACCTCCCCTTCCAGGGGGAGGCACTAGATGCTACCTGTTTTTTCAGCTCAACCCCCGCCTTTCCCCGGCAGCCCACAGTGGGAGGGACTCGGGGAAGACAAGCGAAGTGCTCCTAGGGGATCCCGGGTTCTGCAGACAGAAGACGGAACCTCCCTAATCTTAGAATTCCGGAACACGGCTGACTGTGTGGGGGAGGTTTGGGGCCGCCCTCCAAGCAGCTGCCTGGTTTCACAGGTGTTCCCTGGCAGGGGGAATTCCGCTAAATTCTTACCCTGTCCAGGTGGAGGCACCAGATGCTACCTGTATTTCCAGCCCAACCCCAGCCTTCCCCCGGCAGCCCGCACTGGGAGGGACTCGGGGAAGACACGCAAAGGGCTCCTAGAAGATCCCGGGTGCTGCAGACAGAAGACGGAACCTCCCCACACTCAGAATTCCGGAAAACGGCTGACTGTGTGGGCGAGGTTTGGGGTCCCCTCCACGCAGCTGACTGGTGTCACAGATTTTCCCTGGCAGGGGTAATGCCGCTAACTACCTCCACTGTCAGGGGGAGGCACTAGAGTCTACCTGCATTTCCAGCCCAACCCCCGCCTTTCCCTGGCAGCCCGCACTGGGAGGGACTCGGTGAAGACAAGCGAAGTGCTCCTAGGGGATCCCGGGTTCTGCAGACAGAAGACGGAACCTCCCTAATCTTAGAATTCCGGAACACGGCTGACTGTGTGGGGGAGGTTTGGGGACAACACCCACGCAACTGCCTGGTGTCACACGTGTTCCCTGGCAGGGGGAAGTCGGCTAATTTCCTCCCCTCTCCAGGGGGAGGCACTAGATTTTACCTGCATTTCCAGGCCAACCCCCGCATTTCCCCTGCAGCCCGCACTGGGAAAGAATCGGGAAAACACGCTAAGGGCTCCTAGGAGATCCCGGGTGCTGCAGAGAGAAGACGGAACCTCCCCACACTCAGAATTCCGGAACTCGGCTGACTGTGTTTGGGAGGTTTGGGGCCGCACTCCACGCAGCTGCTTGGTGTCACAGGTGTTCCCTGGCAGGGTGAATTCTGCTAATTACCTCCCCTTCCAGGGGGAGGCACTAGATGCTACCTGTTTTTTCAGCTCAACCCCCGCCTTTCCCCGGCAGCCCACAGTGGGAGGGACTCGGGGAAGACAAGCGAAGTGCTCCTAGGGGATCCCGGGTTCTGCAGACAGAAGACGGAACCTCCCTAATCTTAGAATTCCGGAACACGGCTGACTGTGTGGGGGAGGATTGGGGACAACACCCACGCAGCTGCCTGGTGTCACACGTGTTCCCTGGCAGGGGGAAGTCGGCTAATTTCCTCCCCTCTCCAGGGGGAGGCACTAGATTTTACCTGCATTTCCAGGCCAACCCCCGCATTTCCCCTGCAGCCCGCACTGGGAAAGAATCGGGAAAACACGCTAAGGGCTCCTAGGAGATCCCGGGTGCTGCAGAGAGAAGACGGAACCTCCCCACACTCAGAATTCCGGAACTCGGCTGACTGTGTTTGGGAGGTTTGGGGCCGACCTCCACGCAGCTGCTTGGTGTCACAGGTGTTCCCTGGCAGGGTGAATTCTGCTAATTACCTCCCCTTCCAGGGGGAGGCACTAGATGCTACCTGCATTTCCAGCCCAACCCCCGCCTTTGCCCGGCAGCACTAACCGGGAGGCACTCTGGGAAATCACGCAATGGGCTCCTAGGAGATCCCGGGTGCTGCATAGAGATGACGGAACCTCCACAGACTCAGAATTCCGGAACACGGCTGACTGTGTGGGAGAGATTTGGGCCGCCCTCCACGCAGCTGCCTGGTGTCACAGGTGTTCCGTGGCAGGAGGAAGTCCGCTAAAAACCTCCCCTGTGCAGTGAGAGGCACTAGATGCTACCTGCATTTCCAGCCCAACCCCCGCTTTTCCCCGGAAGCCCGCAATAGGGGGGACCCGGGAAAAATCGCGAAGGGCTCCTAGGAGATCCCAGGTGCTGCAGACAGAAGACGGAACCTTCCCACACTCAGTATTCCGGAACACGGCTGACTGTATGGGGGAGTTTTGGGGCCGCCCTCCAAGCAGCTGCCTGGTTTCACAGGTGTTCCCTGGCAGGGGGAATTCCGCTAAATTCTTACCCTGTCCAGGTGGAGGCACAGATGCTACCTGTATTTCCAGCCCAACCCCAGCCTTCCCCCGGCAGCCCGCACTGGGAGGGACTCGGGGAAGACACGCAAAGGGCTCCTAGAAGATTCCGGGTGCTGCAGACAGAAGACGGAACCTCCCCATAATCAGAATTCCGGAACACGGCTGACTGTGTGGGGGAGGTTTGGGGCCGCCCTCCACGCAGCTGCCTGGTGTCACAGGTTTTCCCTGGCAGGGGGAATTCCGCTAATTACCTCCCATGTCCAGGGGGAGGCACTAGATGCTACCTGCATTTCCAGCTCAACCCCTAAATTTCCCCGGAGGCCCGCACTGGGAGGGACTCGGGGAAGACCCTCGAATGGCTCCTAGGAGATCCCGGGTGCTGCAGGCAGAAGACGTAACCTCCCCACACTCAGAATTCCAGAACACGGCTCACTGTGTGAGGGAGAATTGGGGCCGCCCTCCACGCAGCTGCATGGTGTCACAGGTGTTCCCTGGCAGGGGGAAGTCCGCTAATTACCTCCCCTGTAAAGGGGGAGGCACTAGATATTGCCTGCATTTCCAGCCCAACCCCCACCTTTTCCCGGCAGGCCGCAATGGGAGGGACTCTGGGAAGACAAGCGAAAGGATCCTAGGTGATCCCGGGTGCTGTATAAGATGACGGAACCTCCCCACACTCAGAATTCCGAAACACGGCTGACTGTGTGGGCGAGGTTTGGGGCCGCCCTCCACGCAGCTGCCTGGTGTCACAGGTGATCCCTGGCAGGGGGAAGTCCGCTAATTACCTCCCCTGTCCAGGGGGAGGCACTAGATACTACCTGCGTTTTCAGCCCAACCCCCGCCTTCCCCGGCAGCCCGCAGTGGGAGGGACTCGGAGAAGACACGAGAAGGGCTCCTAGGAGATCCCGGGTTCTGCAGACAGAAGACGGAACCTCCCCACACTCAGAATTCCGAAACACGGCTGACTGTGTGGGGGAGTATCGGCGCCGCCCTCCACGCAGCTGCCTGGTGTCACAGGTTTTCCCTGGCAGGGGGAAGTCCGCTAATTACCTACCCTGTCCAGGGGGAGGCACTAGATGCTACCTGCGCTTCCAGCCCTACCCCTGCCTTTCCCCGGCAGCCCGCACTGGGAGGGACTCGGGGAAGACTCTCGAAGGGCTCCTAGGAGATCCCGGGTGCTGCAGACATAAGACGGAACCTCCCCACACTCAGAATTCCGGAACACGACTGACTGTGTGGGTGAGGTTTAGGGCCGCCCTCCACGCAGCTTCCTGGTGTCACAGGTGTTCCCTCTCAAGGGGAAGTCCGCTAATTACCTCCCCTGTCCATGGGGAGGCACTAGATGCTACCTGCGTTTCCAGACCAACCCCCGCCTTTCCCCGGAAGCCCGCACAGGGAGGGACTCGGGGAAGACTCTCGAAGGGCTCCTTGGAGATCCCGGGTGCTGCAGACATAAGACGGAACCTCCCCACACTCAGAATTCCGGAACACGGGTGACTGTGTGGGTGAGGTTTAGGGCCGCCCTCCACGCAGAATCCTGGTGTCACAGGTGTTCCCTGGCAGGGGGAAGTCCGCTAATTACATCCCCTGTCCAGGGGGAGGCACTAGATGCTACCTGCAATTCCAGCACAAACCCTGCCTTTCCCTGGCAGCCCGCACTGGGAGGGATTCGGGGAAGACAAGCGAAATTGTCCTAAGAGATCCCGGGTGCTGCAGACAAAAGACGGACCTCCCCACACTCAGAATTCCGGAAAAAGTGTGACTGTGTGGGTGAGGATTAGGGCCGCCCTCCACGCAGCTGCCTGGTGTCACATGTGTTCCCCGCAGGGGGAAGTCCGCTAATTACCTCCCCTGTATAGGGGGAGGCACTAGATTCTACTTGAATTTCCATTCCACCCCCCGAATTTCCCTGGCTTCCCGCACTGGGAGGCACTCGGGGAAGACACGCGAAGGGCTCCTAGGAGATCTCGGGTGCTGCAGACAGAAGACGGAACCTCCCCACACTCAGAATTCCGGAACACGGCTTACAGTGTGGCGGAGGTTTGGGCCGACCTCCACGCAGTTGCCTGGTGTCACAGGTGTTCCCTGGCAGGGGGATGTCCGCTAATTATCTCCCCTGTCCTGGGGGAGGCACTAGATGCTACCTGCATTTCCAGCCCAACCCCCACGTTTTCCCGGCAGGCCGCACTGGGAGGGACTCGGGGAAGACAAGCGAAATTCTCCTAGGAGATCCCGGGTGCTGCAGACAGAAGACGGAACCTCCCCACACTCAGAATTCCGGAACACGGCTGACTGTTTGGGGGAGGTTTAGGGCCGCCCTCCACGCAGCTGCCTGGTGTCACATGTGTTTTCCGCAGGGGGAAGTCCGCTAGTTACCTCCCCTGTACAGGGGGAGGCACTAGATTCTACTTGCATTTCCATTCCACCCCCCGACTTTCCCTGGCATCCCGCAATGTGAGGCACTCGGGGAAGACACGCGAAGGGCTCCTAGGAGATCTCGGGTGCTGCAGACCGAAGACGGAACCTCCCCACACTCAGAATACCGGAACACGGCTTACTGTGTGGCGGAGGATTGGGGCCGAACTCCACGCAGTTGCCTGGTGTCACAGGTGTTCCCTGGCAGGGGGAAGTCCGCTAATTACCTCCCCTGTCCAGGGGGAGGCACTAGATGCTACCTGCATTTCCAGCTCAACCCCCGCCTTTCCCTGGCACCCCGCATTGTGAGGGACTCAGGGAAGACACTCGAAAGGCTCCTAGGAAATCCCGGGTGCTGCAGACAGAAGCCGGAACCTCCCCACTCTGAGAATAGCGGAACACGCCTGACTGTGTGGGGAAGGTTCGGGGCCTCCCCCCACGCAGCTGCCTGGTGTCACAGGTGTTCCCTGGCAGGGGGAAGTCCGCTAATTACCTCCCGTGTCCAGGGGGAGGTACTAGATTCTACCTGAATTTCCAGCCCAACCCCCGCATTTCCCGGCAGCCCGCACTGGGAATGACTCGGGGAAGACACGCGAAGGGCTCCTAGGCGATCGCGGGTGCTGCAGACAGAAGCCGGAACCTCCCCACTCTGAGAATAGCGGAACAGGGCTGACTGTGTGGGGGAGGTTCCGGGCCGCCCCCCACGCAGCTGCCTGGTGTCACAGGTGTTCCCTGGCAGGGGGAATTCCGCTAATTCCCTCCCCTGTCCAGGGGGAGGCACTAGATGTTACCTGCATTTCCTGCCACTCCATCGAATTTCCCCGGCAACCCGCACTTGGAGGGACTCGGGGAAGACACGCGAAGGGCTCCTAGGAGACCCAGGGTGCTACAGACAGAAGATGGAACCTCCCCACCCTCAGAATTCTGGAACACGGCTGACTGTGTGGGGGAGGCTGGGGCCGCCCTCCACGAAGCTGCATGGTGTCACAGATGTTCCCTGGCAGTGGGAAGTCCGCTAATTACCTCCCCTGTCCAGGGGGAGGCACTAGATGCTACCTGCAATTCCAGCACAAACCCTGCCTTTCCCCGGCAGCCCGCACTGGGAGGGATTCGGGGAAGACATGCGAAATTCTCCTAAGAGATCCCGGGTGCTGCAGACAGAAGACGGAACCTCCCCAAACTCAGAATTCCGGAAAAAGTGTGACTGTGTGGGTGAGGATTAGGGCCTCCCTCCACGCAGCTGCCTGGTTTCACAGGTGTTCCCTGGCAGGGGGAAGTCCGCTAATTACCTCCCTGGTCCAGAGTTAGGTACTAGATGCTACTTGCTTTTCCAGACCAACCCCAGCCTTTCCCCGGAAGCTCGCACTGGGAGGCACTCGGGGAAGACACTCGAATGGCTCCTAGGAGATCCCTGGTGCTGCAGACAGAAGACGGAAACTCCCCACACTCAGAATACCGGAACACGGCTGCCTGTGTAGGGGATGTTTGGGGCCGCCCTCCACGAAGCTGCCTGGTGTCACAAGTTTTCCCTGGCAGGGGGAAGTCCGCTAATTACCTCCCCTGTCCAGGGGGATGCACTAGATGCTACCTGCATTTCCAGCCCAACCCCCGCCTTTCCCTGGCAGCCCGCACTGGGAGGCACTCGGGGAAGACACGCGAAGTGCTCCTAGGAAATCCCGGTTGCTGCAGAAAGAAGACGGAACCTCCCCACACTCAGAATTCCGGAACACATCTGACTGTGTTGGTGAGATTTAGGGCTGCCCTCCACGCAGCTGCCTGAGGTCACAGCTGTTCACTCTCAGGGGGAAGTCCGCTAATTTTCTCCCCTTTCCAGGGGGAGGCACTAGTTGCTACCTGCATTTCCAGCCAAACCCCCGATTTCCCCGGCAGCCCGAAATGGGAGGCACTCTGGGAAGACACGCGAAGGGCTCCTAGGAGATTCGGGTGCTGCAGACAGAAGTCGGAACCTCCCCACACTCAGAATTCCGGAACACGGCTGACTGTGTGGGGGAGTTTTGTCGCCGCCCTCCATGCAGCTGCCTGGTGTCACAGGTGATCCCTGGCATGGGGAATTCCTCTAATTACATACCCAGTCCAGGTGGAGGCACCAGATGCTACCTGTATTTCCAGCCCAACCCCAGCCTTCCCCCGGCAGCACGCACTGGGAGGGAATCGGGAAAGACACGCAAATGGCTCCTAGAAGATCCCGGGTGCTGCAGACAGAAGACGGAACCTCCCCATAATCAGAATTCCGGAACACGGCTGACTGTGTGGGGGAGGTTTGGGGCCGCCCTCCACGCAGCTGCCTGGTGTCACAGGTTTTCCCTGGCAGGGGGAATTCCGCTAATTACCTCCCATGTCCAGGGGGAGGCACTAGATGCTACCTGCATTTCCAGCTCAACCCCCAATTTTCCCCGGCAGCCCGCAGTGGGAGGGACTCGGGGAAGACACGCGAAGGGCTCCTAGGAGACCCAGGGGTGCTACAGACAGAAGATGGAACCTCCCCACCCTCAGAATTCTGGAACACGGCTGACTGTGTGGGGGAGGCTGGGGCCGCCCTCCACGAAGCTGCATGGTGTCACAGATGTTCCCTGGCAGTGGGAAGTCCGCTAATTACCTCCCCTGTCCAGGGGGAGGCACTAGATGCTACCTGCAATTCCAGCACAAACCCTGCCTTTCCCCGGCAGCCCGCACTGGGAGGGATTCGGGGAAGACTTGCGAAATTCTCCTAAGAGATCCCGGGTGCTGCAGACAGAAGACGGAACCTCCCCAAACTCAGAATTCCGGAAAAAGTGTGACTGAGTGGGTGAGGATTAGGGCCTCCCTCCACGCAGCTGCCTGGTTTCACAGGTGTTCCCTGGCAGGGGGAAGTCCGCTAATTACCTCCCTGGTCCAGAGTTAGGTACTAGATGCTACTTGCATTTCCAGACCAACCCCAGCCTTTCCCCGGAAGCTCGCACTGGGAGGCACTCGGGGAAGACACTCGAATGGCTCCTAGGAGATCCCTGGTGCTGCAGACAGAAGACGGAAACTCCCCACACTCAGAATACCGGAACACGGCTGCCTGTGTAGGGGATGTTTGGGGCCGCCCTCCACGCAGCTGCCTGGTGTCACAAGTTTTCCCTGGCAGGGGGAAGTCCGCTAATTACCTCCCCTGTCCAGGGGGATGCACTAGATGCTACCTGCATTTCCAGCCCAACCCCCGCCTTTCCCTGGCAGCCCGCACTGGGAGGCACTCGGGGAAGACACGCGAAGTGCTCCTAGGAAATCCCGGTTGCTGCAGAAAGAAGACGGAACCTCCCCACACTCAGAATTCCGGAACACATCTGACTGTGTTGGTGAGATTTAGGGCTGCCCTCCACGCAGCTGCCTGAGGTCACAGCTGTTCACTCTCAGGGGGAAATCCGCTAATTTTCTCCCCTTTCCAGGGGGAGGCACTAGTTGCTACCTGCATTTCCAGCCAAACCCCCGATTTCCCCGGCAGCCCGAAATGGGAGGCACTCTGGGAAGACACGCGAAGGGCTCCTAGGAGATTCGGGTGCTGCAGACATAAGTCGGAACCTCCCCACACTCAGAATTCCGGAACACGGCTGACTGTGTGGGGGAGTTTTGTCGCCGCCCTCCATGCAGCTGCCTGGTGTCACAGGTGATCCCTGGCATGGGGAATTCCTCTAATTACATACCCAGTCCAGGTGGAGGCACCAGATGCTACCTGTATTTCCAGCCCAACCCCAGCCTTCCCCCGGCAGCCCGTACTGGGAGGGAATCGGGAAAGACACGCAAATGGCTCCTAGAAGATCCCGGGTGCTGCAGACAGAAGACGGAACCTCCCCATAATCAGAATTCCGGAACACGGCTGACTGTGTGGGGGAGGTTTGGGGCCGCCCTCCACGCAGCTGCCTGGTGTAACAGGTTTTCCCTGGCAGGGGGAATTCCGCTAATTACCTCCCATGTCCAGGGGGAGGCACTAGATGCTACCTGCATTTCCAGCTCAACCCCCAAATTTCCCCGGCAGCCCGCAGTGGGAGGGACTCGGGGAAGACCCTCGAAGGGCTCCTAGGAGATCCCGGGTGCTGCAGGCAGAAGACGTAACCTCCCCACACTCAGAATTCCAGAACACGGCTCACTGTGTGAGGGAGAATTGGGGCCGCCCTCCACGCAGCTGCATGGTGTCACAGGTGTTCCCTGGCAGGGGGAAGTCCGCTAATTACCTCCCCTGTAAAGGGGGAGGCACTAGATATTGCCTGCATTTCCACCCCAACCCCCGCCTTTTCCCGGCAGGCCGCACTGGGAGGGAGTCGGGGAAGACAAGCGAAATTCTCCTAGGAGATCCCGGGTGCTGCAGACAGAAGACGGAACCTCCCCACACTCAGAATTCCGGAACACGGTGACTGTTCTGGGGAGGTTTAGGGCCGCCCTCCACGCAGCTGCCTGGTGTCACATGTGTTTTCCGCAGGGGGAAGTCCGCTAATTACCTCCCCTGTACAGGGGGAGGCACTTGATTCTACTTGCATTTCCATTCCACCCCCCGACTTTCCCTGGCAGCCCGCACTGTGAGGCACTCGGGGAAGACACGCGAAGGGCTCCTAGGAGATCTCGGGTGCTGCAGACCGAAGACGGAACCTCCCCACACTCAGAATTCCGGAACACGGCTTACTGTGTGGCGGAGGATTGGGGCCGACCTCCACGCAGTTGCCTGGTGTCACAGGTGTTCCCTGGCAGGGGAAGTCCGCTAATTACCTCCCCTGTCCTGGGGGAGACACTAGATGCTACCTGCATTTCCAGCTCAACCCCCGCCTTTCCCTGGCACCCCGCATTGTGAGGGACTCGGGGAAGACACGCGAAGGGCTCCTAGGCGATCGCGGGTGCTGCAGACAGAAGCCGGAACCTCCCCACTCTGAGAATAGCGGAACACGGCTGACTGTGTGGGGAAGGTTCGGGGCCGCCCCCCACGCAGCTGCCTGGTGTCACAAGTGTTCCCTGGCAGGGGGAAGTCCGCTAATTACCTCCCCTGTCCAGGGGGAGGCACTAGTTGCTACCTGCATTTCCAGCACAACCCCCGCAATTCCCCGGCAGCCCCCATTGGGAGGCACTCGGGGAAGACACGCGAAGGGCTCCTAGGTGATCCCGGGTGCTGCATAAGATGAGGAATCTCCCCACACTCAGAATTCCGGAAAACGGCTGACTGTGTGGGCGAGGTTTGGGGTCCCCTCCACGCAGCTGACTGGTGTCACAGATGTTCCCTGGCAGGGGGAATTCCGCTAACTACCTCCACTGTCAGGGGGAGGCACTAGAGTCTACCTGCATTTCCAGCCCAACCCCCGCCTTTCCCTGGCAGCCCGCACTGGGAGGGACTCGGTGAAGACAAGCGAAGTGCTCCTAGGGGATCCCGGGTTATGCAGACAGAAGACGGAACCTCCCTAATCTTAGAATTCCGGAACACGTCTGACTGTGTGGGGGAGGTTTGGGGACAACACCCACGCAGCTGCCTGGTGTCACACGTGTTCCCTGGCAGGGGGAAGTCGGCTAATTTCCTCCCCTCTCCAGGGGGAGGCACTAGATTTTACCTGCATTTCCAGGCCAACCCCCGCATTTCCCCTGCAGCCCGCACTGGGAAAGAATCGGGAAAACACGCTAAGGGCTCCTAGGAGATCCCGGGTGCTGCAGAGAGAAGACGGAACCTCCCCACACTCAGAATTCCGGAACTCGGCTGACTGTGTTTGGGAGGTTTGGGGCCGCCCTCCACGCAGCTGCTTGGTGTCACAGGTGTTCCCTGGCAGGGTGAATTCTGCTAATTACATCCCCTTCCAGGGGGAGGCACTAGATGCTACCTGTTTTTTCAGCTCAACCCCCGCCTTTCCCCGGCAGCCCACAGTGGGAGGGACTCGGGGAAGACAAGCGAAGTGCTCCTAGTGGATCCCGGATTCTGCAGACAGAAGACGGAACCTCCCTAATCTTAGAATTCCGGAACACGGCTGACTGTGTGGGGGAGGTTTGGGGACAACACCCACGCAGCTGCCTGGTGTCACACGTGTTCCCTGGCAGGGGGAAGTCGGCTAATTTCCTCCCCTCTCCAGGGGGAGGCACTAGATTTTACCTGCATTTCCAGGCCAACCCCCGCATTTCCCCTGCAGCCCGCACTGGGAAAGAATCGGGAAAACACGCTAAGGGCTCCTAGGAGATCCCGGGTGCTGCAGAGAGAAGACGGAACCTCCCCACACTCAGAATTCCGGAACTCGGCTGACTGTGTTTGGGAGGTTTGGGGCCGCCCTCCACGCAGCTGCTTGGTGTCACAGGTGTTCCCTGGCAGGGTGAATTCTGCTAATTACCTCCCCTTCCAGGGGGAGGCACTAGATGCTACCTGCATTTCCAGCCCAACCCCCGCCTTTGCCCGGCAGCACTAACCGGGAGGCACTCTGGGAAATCACGCAATGGGCTCCTAGGAGATCCCGGGTGCTGCATAGAGATGACGGAACCTCCACAGACTCAGAATTCCGGAACACGGCTGACTGTGTGGGAGAGATTTGGGCCGCCCTCCACGCAGCTGCCTGGTGTCACAGGTGTTCCGTGGCAGGAGGAAGTCCGCTAAAAACCTCCCCTGTGCAGTGAGAGGCACTAGATGCTACCTGCATTTCCAGCCCAACCCCCGCTTTTCCCCGGAAGCCCGCAATAGGGGGGACCCGGGAAAAATCGCGAAGGGCTCCTAGGAGATCCCAGGTGCTGCAGACAGAAGACGGAACCTTCCCACACTCAGTATTCCGGAACACGGCTGACTGTATGGGGGAGTTTTGGGGCCGCCCTCCAAGCAGCTGCCTGGTTTCACAGGTGTTCCCTGGCAGGGGGAATTCCGCTAAATTCTTACCCTGTCCAGGTGGAGGCACCAGATGCTACCTGTATTTCCAGCCCAACCCCAGCCTTCCCCCGGCAGCCCGCACTGGGAGGGACTCGGGGAAGACACGCAAAGGGCTCCTAGAAGATCCCGGGTGCTGCAGACAGAAGACGGAACCTCCCCACACTCAGAATTCCGGAAAACGGCTGACTGTGTGGGCGAGGTTTGGGGTCCCCTCCACGCAGCTGAATGGTGTCACAGATGTTCCCTGGCAGGGGGAATTCCGCTAACTACCTCCACTGTCAGGGGGAGGCACTAGAGTCTACCTGCATTTCCAGCCCAACCCCCGCCTTTCCCTGGCAGCCCGCACTGGGAGGGACTCGGTGAAGACAAGCGAAGTGCTCCTAGGGGATTCCGGGTTCTGCAGACAGAAGACGGAACCTCCCTAATCTTAGAATTCCGGAACACGGCTGACTGTGTGGGGGAGGTTTGGGGACAACACCCACGTAGCTGCCTGGTGTCACACGTGTTCCCTGGCAGGGGGAAGTCGGCTAATTTCCTCCCCTCTCCAGGGGGAGGCACTAGATTTTACCTGCATTTCCAGGACAACCCCCGCATTTCCCCTGCAGCCCGCACTGGGAAAGAATCGGGAAAACACGCTAAGGGCTCCTAGGAGATCCCGGGTGCTGCAGAGAGAAGACGGAACCTCCCCACACTCAGAATTCCGGAACTCGGCTGACTGTGTTTGGGAGGTTTGGGGCCGCACTCCACGCAGCTGCTTGGTGTCACAGGTGTTCCCTGGCAGGGTGAATTCTGCTAATTACCTCCCCTTCCAGGGGGAGGCACTAGATGCTACCTGTTTTTTCAGCTCAACCCCCGCCTTTCCCCGGCAGCCCACAGTGGGAGGGACTCGGGGAAGACAAGCGAAGTGCTCCTAGGGGATCCCGGGTTCTGCAGACAGAAGACGGAACCTCCCTAATCTTAGAATTCCGGAACACGGCTGACTGTGTGGGGGAGGATTGGGGACAACACCCACGCAGCTGCCTGGTGTCACACGTGTTCCCTGGCAGGGGGAAGTCGGCTAATTTCCTCCCCTCTCCAGGGGGAGGCACTAGATTTTACCTGCATTTCCAGGCCAACCCCCGCATTTCCCCTGCAGCCCGCACTGGGAAAGAATCGGGAAAACACGCTAAGGGCTCCTAGGAGATCCCGGGTGCTGCAGAGAGAAGACGGAACCTCCCCACACTCAGAATTCCGGAACTCGGCTGACTGTGTTTGGGAGGTTTGGGGCCGCCCTCCACGCAGCTGCTTGGTGTCACAGGTGTTCCCTGGCAGGGTGAATTCTGCTAATTACCTCCCCTTCCAGGGGGAGGCACTAGATGCTACCTGCATTTCCAGCCCAACCCCCGCCTTTGCCCGGCAGCACTAACCGGGAGGCACTCTGGGAAATCACGCAATGGGCTCCTAGGAGATCCCGGGTGCTGCATAGAGATGACGGAACCTCCACAGACTCAGAATTCCGGAACACGGCTGACTGTGTGGGAGAGATTTGGGCCGCCCTCCACGCAGCTGCCTGGTGTCACAGGTGTTCCGTGGCAGGAGGAAGTCCGCTAAAAACCTCCCCTGTGCAGTGAGAGGCACTAGATGCTACCTGCATTTCCAGCCCAACCCCCGCTTTTCCCCGGAAGCCCGCAATAGGGGGGACCCGGGAAAAATCGCGAAGGGCTCCTAGGAGATCCCAGGTGCTGCAGACAGAAGACGGAACCTTCCCACACTCAGTATTCCGGAACACGGCTGACTGTATGGGGGAGTTTTGGGGCCGCCCTCCAAGCAGCTGCCTGGTTTCACAGGTGTTCCCTGGCAGGGGGAATTCCGCTAAATTCTTACCCTGTCCAGGTGGAGGCACCAGATGCTACCTGTATTTCCAGCCCAACCCCAGCCTTCCCCCGGCAGCCCGCACTGGGAGGGACTCGGGGAAGACACGCAAAGGGCTCCTAGAAGATCCCGGGTGCTGCAGACAGAAGACGGAACCTCCCCATAATCAGAATTCCGGAACACGGCTGACTGTGTGGGGGAGGTTTGGGGCCGCCCTCCACGCAGCTGCCTGGTGTCACAGGTTTTCCCTGGCAGGGGGAATTCCGCTAATTACCTCCCATGTCCAGGGGGAGGCACTAGATGCTACCTGCATTTCCAGCTCAACCTCCAAATTTCCCCGGAGGCCCGCACTGGGAGGGACTCGGGGAAGACCCTCGAATGGCTCCTAGGAGATCCCGGGTGCTGCAGGCAGAAGACGTAACCTCCCCACACTCAGAATTCCAGAACACGGCTCACTGTGTGAGGGAGAATTGGGGCCGCCCTCCACGCAGCTGCATGGTGTCACAGGTGTTCCCTGGCAGGGGGAAGTCCGATAATTACCTCCCCTGTAAAGGGGGAGGCACTAGATATTGCCTGCATTTCCAGCCCAACCCCCACCTTTTCCCGGCAGGCCGCACTGGGAGGGACTCGGGGAAGACAAGCGAAAGGATCCTAGGTGATCCCGGGTGCTGTATAAGATGACGGAACCTCCCCACACTCAGAATTCCGAAACACGGCTGACTGTGTGGGCGAGGTTTGGGGCCGCCCTCCACGCAGCTGCCTGGTGTCACAGGTGATCCCTGGCAGGGGGAAGTCCGCTAATTACCTCCCCTGTCCAGGGGGAGGCACTAGATACTACCTGCGTTTTCAGCCCAACCCCCGCCTTCCCCGGCAGCCCGCAGTGGGAGGGACTCGGAGAAGACACGAGAAGGGCTCCTAGGAGATCCCGGGTACTGCAGACAGAAGACGGAACCTCCCCACACTCAGAATTCCGGAAAACGGCTGACTGTGTGGGCGAGGTTTGGGGTCCCCTCCACGCAGCTGACTGGTGTCACAGATGTTCCCTGGCAGGGGGAATTCCGCTAACTACCTCCACTGTCAGGGGGAGGCACTAGAGTCTACCTGCATTTCCAGCCCAACCCCCGCCTTTCCCTGGCAGCCCGCACTGGGAGGGACTCGGTGAAGACAAGCGAAGTGCTCCTAGGGGATTCCGGGTTCTGCAGACAGAAGACGGAACCTCCCTAATCTTAGAATTCCGGAACACGGCTGACTGTGTGGGGGAGGTTTGGGGACAACACCCACGTAGCTGCCTGGTGTCACACGTGTTCCCTGGCAGGGGGAAGTCGGCTAATTTCCTCCCCTCTCCAGGGGGAGGCACTAGATTTTACCTGCATTTCCAGGACAACCCCCGCATTTCCCCTGCAGCCCGCACTGGGAAAGAATCGGGAAAACACGCTAAGGGCTCCTAGGAGATCCCGGGTGCTGCAGAGAGAAGACGGAACCTCCCCACACTCAGAATTCCGGAACTCGGCTGACTGTGTTTGGGAGGTTTGGGGCCGCACTCCACGCAGCTGCTTGGTGTCACAGGTGTTCCCTGGCAGGGTGAATTCTGCTAATTACCTCCCCTTCCAGTGGGAGGCACTAGATGCTACCTGTTTTTTCAGCTCAACCCCCGCCTTTCCCCGGCAGCCCACAGTGGGAGGGACTCGGGGAAGACAAGCGAAGTGCTCCTAGGGGATCCCGGGTTCTGCAGACAGAAGACGGAACCTCCCTAATCTTAGAATTCCGGAACACGGCTGACTGTGTGGGGGAGGATTGGGGACAACACCCACGCAGCTGCCTGGTGTCACACGTGTTCCCTGGCAGGGGGAAGTCGGCTAATTTCCTCCCCTCTCCAGGGGGAGGCACTAGATTTTACCTGCATTTCCAGGCCAACCCCCGCATTTCCCCTGCAGCCCGCACTGGGAAAGAATCGGGAAAACACGCTAAGGGCTCCTAGGAGATCCCGGGTGCTGCAGAGAGAAGACGGAACCTCCCCACACTCAGAATTCCGGAACTCGGCTGACTGTGTTTGGGAGGTTTGGGGCCGCCCTCCACGCAGCTGCTTGGTGTCACAGGTGTTCCCTGGCAGGGTGAATTCTGCTAATTACCTCCCCTTCCAGGGGGAGGCACTAGATGCTACCTGCATTTCCAGCCCAACCCCCGCCTTTGCCCGGCAGCACTAACCGGGAGGCACTCTGGGAAATCACGCAATGGGCTCCTAGGAGATCCCGGGTGCTGCATAGAGATGACGGAACCTCCACAGACTCAGAATTCCGGAACACGGCTGACTGTGTGGGAGAGATTTGGGCCGCCCTCCACGCAGCTGCCTGGTGTCACAGGTGTTCCGTGGCAGGAGGAAGTCCGCTAAAAACCTCCCCTGTGCAGTGAGAGGCACTAGATGCTACCTGCATTTCCAGCCCAACCCCCGCTTTTCCCCGGAAGCCCGCAATAGGGGGGACCCGGGAAAAATCGCGAAGGGCTCCTAGGAGATCCCAGGTGCTGCAGACAGAAGACGGAACCTTCCCACACTCAGTATTCCGGAACACGGCTGACTGTATGGGGGAGTTTTGGGGCCGCCCTCCAAGCAGCTGCCTGGTTTCACAGGTGTTCCCTGGCAGGGGGAATTCCGCTAAATTCTTACCCTGTCCAGGTGGAGGCACCAGATGCTACCTGTATTTCCAGCCCAACCCCAGCCTTCCCCCGGCAGCCCGCACTGGGAGGGACTCGGGGAAGACACGCAAAGGGCTCCTAGAAGATCCCGGGTGCTGCAGACAGAAGACGGAACCTCCCCATAATCAGAATTCCGGAACACGGCTGACTGTGTGGGGGAGGTTTGGGGCCGCCCTCCACGCAGCTGCCTGGTGTCACAGGTTTTCCCTGGCAGGGGGAATTCCGCTAATTACCTCCCATGTCCAGGGGGAGGCACTAGATGCTACCTGCATTTCCAGCTCAACCCCCAAATTTCCCCGGAGGCCCGCACTGGGAGGGACTCGGGGAAGACCCTCGAATGGCTCCTAGGAGATCCCGGGTGCTGCAGGCAGAAGACGTAACCTCCCCACACTCAGAATTCCAGAACACGGCTCACTGTGTGAGGGAGAATTGGGGCCGCCCTCCACGCAGCTGCATGGTGTCACACTTGTTCCCTGGCAGGGGGAAGTCCGCTAATTACCTCCCCTGTAAAGGGGGAGGCACTAGATATTGCCTGCATTTCCAGCCCAACCCCCACCTTTTCCCGGCAGGCCGCACTGGGAGGGACTCGGGGAAGACAAGCGAAAGGATCCTAGGTGATCCCGGGTGCTGTATAAGATGACGGAACCTCCCCACACTCAGAATTCCGAAACACGGCTGACTGTGTGGGCGAGGTTTGGGGCCGCCCTCCACGCAGCTGCCTGGTGTCACAGGTGATCCCTGGCAGGGGGAAGTCCGCTAATTACCTCCCCTGTCCAGGGGGAGGCACTAGATACTACCTGCGTTTTCAGCCCAACCCCCGCCTTCCCCGGCAGCCCGCAGTGGGAGGGACTCGGAGAAGACACGAGAAGGGCTCCTAGGAGATCCCGGTTTCTGCAGACAGAAGACGGAACCTCCCCACACTCAGAATTCCGGAACACGGCTGACTGTGTGGGGGAGTATCGGCGCCGCCCTCCACGCAGCTGCCTGGTGTCACAGGTTTTCCCTGGCAGGGGGAAGTCCGCTAATTACCTACCCTGTCCAGGGGGAGGCACTAGATGCTACCTGCGCTTCCAGCCCTACCCCCGCCTTTCCCCGGCAGCCCGCACTGGGAGGGACTCGGGGAAGACTCTCGAAGGGCTCCTAGGAGATCCCGGGTGCTGCAGACATAAGACGGAACCTCCCCACACTCAGAATTCCGGAACACGACTGACTGTGTGGGTGAGGTTTAGGGCCACCCTCCACGCAGCTTCCTGGTGTCACAGGTGTTCCCTCTCAAGGGGAAGTCCGCTAATTACCTCCCCTGTCCATGGGGAGTCACTAGATGCTACCTGCGTTTCCAGACCAACCCCCGCCTTTCCCCGGAAGCCCGCACAGGGAGGGACTCGGGGAAGACTCTCGAAGGGCTCCTTGGAGATCCCGGGTGCTGCAGACATAAGACGGAACCTCCCCACACTCAGAATTCCGGAACACGGGTGACTGTGTGGGTGAGGTTTAGGGCCGCCCTCCACGCAGATTCCTGGTGTCACAGGTGTTCCCTGGCAGGGGGAAGTCCGCTAATTACATCCCCTGTCCAGGGGGAGGCACTAGATGCTACCTGCAATTCCAGCACAAACCCTGCCTTTCCCTGGCAGTCCGCACTGGGAGGGATTCGGGGAAGACACGGGAAATTGTCCTAAGAGATCCCGGGTGCTGCAGACAAAAGACGGACCTCCCCACACTCAGAATTCCGGAAAAAGTGTGACTGTGTGGGTGAGGATTAGGGCCGCCCTCCACGCAGCTGCCTGGTGTCACATGTGTTCCCCGCAGGGGGAAGTCCGCTAATTACCTCCCCTGTATAGGGGGAGGCACTAGATTCTACTTGAATTTCCATTCCACCCCCCGACTTTCCCTGGCATCCCGCACTGGGAGGCACTCGGGGAAGACACGCGAAGGGCTCCTAGGAGATCTCGGGTGCTGCAGACCGAAGACGGAACCTCCCCACACTCAGAATTCCGGAACACGGCTTACAGTGTGACGGAGGTTTGGGCCGACCTCCACGCAGTTGCCTGGTGTCACAGGTGTTCCCTGGCAGGGGGATGTCCGCTAATTATCTCCCCTGTCCTGGGGGAGGCACTAGATGCTACCTGCATTTCCAGCTCAACCCCCGCCTTTCCCTGGCACCCCGCACTGGGAGGGACTCGGGGAAGACAATCGAAAGGCTCCTAGGAAATCCCGGGTGCTGCAGACAGAAGCCGGAACCTCCCCACTCTGAGAATAGCGGAACACGACTGACTGTGTGGGGGAGGTTCGGGGCCGCCCCCCACGCAGCTGCCTGTTGTCACAGGTGTTCCCTGGCAGGGGGAAGTCCGCTAATTACCTCCCCTGTCCAGGGGGAGGTACTAGATTCTACCTGAATTTCCAGCCCAACCCCCGCATTTCCCGGCAGCCCGCACTGGGAAGGACTCGGGGAAGACACGCGAAGGGCTCCTAGGCGATCGCGGGTGCTGCAGACAGAAGACGGAACCTCCCCATACTCAGAATTGCGGAACACGGCTGATTGAGTGGGGGAGGATTGGGGCTGCACTCCACGCAGCTACCTGGTGTCACAGGTTTTCCCTGGCAGGGGAAAACCGCTAATTACCTACCCTGTCCAGGGGGAGGCACTAGATGCTACCTGCGCTTCCAGCCCTACCCCCGCCTTTCCCCGGCAGCCCGCACTGGGAGGGACTCGGGGAAGACTCTCGAAGGGCTCCTAGGAGATCCCGGGTGCTGCAGACAGAAGACGGGACCTCCCCACACTCAGAATTCCGGAACACGTGTGACTGTGTGGGTGAGGTTTAGGGCCGCCCTCCACGCAGCTTCCTGGTGTCACAGGTGTTCCCTCGCAAGGGGAAGTCCGCTAATTACCTCCCCAGTCCATGGGGAGGCACTAGATGCTACCTGCGTTTCCAGCCCAACCCCCACATTTCCCCGGCAACCCGCACTGCGAGGGACTAGGGGAAGACATTCGAAGGGCTCCTAGGAGATCCCGGGTGCTGCAGACCGAAGACGGAACCTCCCCACACTCAGAATTCCGGAACACGGCTGACTGTGTGGGCGAGGTTCGGGGCCGACCTCCACACAGCTGCCTGGTGTCACAGGTTTTCCCTGGCAGGGGGAAGTCCGCTAATTACCTCCCCTGTCCAGGAGGAGGCACTAGATGCTACCTGCGTTTCCAGCACAACCCCCACTTTTCCCCGGAAGCCCGCAGTGAGAGGGACTCGGGGAAGACTCTCAAGGGCTCCTAGGAGATCCCGGGAGCTGCAGACAGAAGACGGAACCTCCCCAAACTCACAATTCCGGAACATGGGTGACTGTGTTGGGGAGGTTTAGGGCCGCCCTCCACGCAGCTTCCTGGTGTCACAGGTGTTCCCTTGCAAGGGGAAGTCTGATACTTATCTCCCCTGTCCATGGGGAGGCACTAGATGTTACCTGCGTTTCCAGCCCAACACCCGCATTTCCCAGGCAGCCCGCAATGGGAGGGACTCGGGGGAGACACTCGAAGGGCTCCTAGGAGATCCCGGGTGCTGCAGACAGAAGACGGAACCTCCCCACACTCAGAATTCCGGAACACGGCTGACTGTGTGGGCTAGGATCGGGGCTGCCCTCCACGCAGCTGCCTGGTGTCACAGGTGTTCCCTGACAGGCGGAAGTCCGCTAATTACCTCCCCTGTCCATGCGGAGGCACAAGATGCTACCTCCGTTTCCAGCCCAACCCCCGCCTTTCCCAGGCAGCCCGCGGTAGGAGGGACTCGGGGAAGACCCTCGAAGGGCTCCTAGGAGATCCCGGGTGCTGCAGACAGAAGACGGAACATCCCCACACTCAGAATTCCGGAACACGGGTGACTGTGTGGGGGAGGTTTAAGGCCGCACTCCACGCAGCTTCCTGGTGTCTCAGGTGTTCCCTCGCAAGGGGAAGTCCGCTAATTACCTCCCCTGTCCATGGGGAGGCACTAGATGCTACCTGCGTTTCCAGCCCAACCCCCGCCTTTCCCCGGCAGCCCGCACTGTGAGGGACTCGTGGAAGACACTCGAAGGGCTCCTAGGAGATCCCGGGTGCTGCAGACAGAAGACGGAACCTCCCCACACTCAGAATTCCGGAACACGGGTGACTGTGTGGGTGAGGTTAAGGGCCGCCCTCCACGCAGCTTCCTGCTGTCACAGGTGTTCCCTCACAAGGGGAAGTCCGCTAATTACCTCCCCTGTCCATGGGGAGGCACTAGATGCTGAATGGGTTTCCAGCCAACCCCGCCTTTCCCCGGCAGCCCGCATTGGGAGGGACTCAGGGGAGACTCTCGAAGGGCTCCTAGGAGATCCTGGGTGCTGCAGACCAAAGACGGAACCTCCCGACCCTCAGAATTCCGGAACACGGCTGACTGTGTGGGTGAGGTTTAGGTCCGCCCTCCACGCAGCTTCCTGGTGTCACAGGTGTTCCCTCACAAGGGGAAGTCCGCTAATTACCTCCCCTGTCCATGGGGAGGCACTAGATGCTACCTGACTTTTCCAGCCCAACCCCGCGATTTCCCGGCAGCCCTGCACTGGTAGGGACTCGGGGAAGACTACTCGAAGGGCTCCTAGGAGATCCCGGGTGGTGCAGACAGTAGACGGAACCTACCCACACTCAGAATTCCGGAACACGGGTGACTGTGTGGGTGAGGTTTAGGGACGCCCTCCACGCCAGCTTCCTGGTGTCACAGGTGTTCCCTCGCAAGGGGAAGTCCGCTAATTACCTCCCCTGTCCATGGGGAGGCACTAGATGCTGACTGCGTTTCCAGCTCAACCCCGCCTTTCCCCGGCAGCCAGCACTGGGAGGGACTCGGGGGAGACTCTCAAAGGGCTCCTAGGAGATCCGGGTGCTGCAGACCGAAGACGGAACCTCCCCACACTCAGAATTCCGGAACACGGGCTGACTGTGTGGGTGAGGTTCGGGGCCGCCCTCCACGCAGCTTCCTGGTGTCACAGGTTTTCCCTGGCAAGGGGGAAGTCCGCTAATTACCTCCCCTGTCCATGGGGAGGCACTAGATGCTACCTGCGATTCCAGCCCAAACCCCGCCTTTCCCTGGCAGCTCGCAGTGGGAGGGACTCGGGGAAGACACACGAAGAGCTCCTAGGAGATCCCGGGTGCTGCAGACAGAAGACGGGAACCTCCCCACACTCAGAATTCCGGAACACGGCTGACTGTGTGGGGGAGGTTCGGGGCCTCCCTCCACGCAGCTTCCTGGTGTCACAGGTGTTCCCTGGCAGGCGGAAGTCCGCTAATTACCTCCCCTGTCCATGGGGAGGCACTAGATGCTACCTGCTTTTCCAGCCCAACCCCCGCTTTTCCCCGGCAGCCCGCACTGGGAGGGACTCGGGGAAGACTCTCGAAGGGCTCCTAGGAGATCCCGGGTGCTGCAGACAGAAGACGGAACCTCCCCACACTCAGAATTCCGGAACACGGGTGACTGTGTGGGTGAGGTTTAGGGCCGCCCTCCACGCAGCTTCCTGGTGTCACAGGTGTTCCCTGGCAAGGGGAAGTCCGCTAATTACCTCCCCTGTCCATGGGGAGGCACTAGATGCTACCTGCTTTTCCAGCCCAACCCCCGCCTTTCCCCGGCAGCCCTGCACTGGGAGGGACTCGGGGAAGACTCTGAAGGGCTCCTAGAGATCCTGGGTGCTGCAGACAGAAGACGGAGCCTCCCCACCCTCAGAATTCCGGAACACGGGTGACTGTGTGGGTGAGGTTTAGGGCCACCCTCCACGCAGATTCCTGGTGTCACAGGTGTTCCCTCGGAAGGGGAAGTCCGCTAATTACCTCCCCTGTCCATGGGGAGGCACTAGATGCTACCTGCTTTTCCAGCCCAACCCCCGCCTTTCCCCGGCAGCCCGCAATGTGAGGGACTCGTGGAAGACACTTGAAGGGCTCCTAGGAGATCCCGGGTGCTGCAGACAGAAGACGGAACCTCCCCACCCTCAGAGTTCCGGAACAATGGTGACTGTGTGGGTGAGGTTTAGGGCCGCCCTCCACGCAGCTTCCTGGTGTCACAGGTGTTCCCTCGCAAGGGGAAGTCCGCTAATTACCTCCCCTGTCCATGGGGAGGCACTAGATGCTACCTGCTTTTCTAGGCAAACCCCCGCCTTTCCCCGGCAGCCCGCACTGGGTGGGACTCAGGGAAGACACTCGAAGGCTCCTAGGAGATCCCGGGTGCTGCAGACAGAAGACGGAATCCTCCCCAGACTCAAATTTCTGGAACACGGGTGACTGTGTGTGTGAGGTTTAGGGCCGCCCTCCACGCAGCTTCCTGGTGTCACAGGTGTTCCCTCGCAAGGTGAAGTCCGCTAATTACCTCCCCTGTCCATGGGGAGGCACTAGATGCTACCTGCGTTTCCAGGCCAACCCCCGCCTTTCCCCGGCAGCCCGCACTGGGAGGGAATCGGGGAAGACACTCGAAGGGCTCTTAGGAGATCCCGGGTGCTGCAGACAGAAGACGGAACCTCCCCACACTCAGAATTCCGGAACTCGGCTGACTGTGTTTGGGAGATTTGGGGCCGCCCTCCACGCAGCTTCCTGGTGTCACAGGTGTTCCCTGGCAGGGGGAATTCCGCTAATTACCTCCCCGGTCCAGGGGGAGGCACTAGATGCTACCTGCATTTCCAGCCCAACCCCCGCCTTTCCCGGCAGCACTAACCGGGAGGCACTCTGGGAAATCACGCAATGGGCTCCTAGGAGATCCCGGGTGCTGCATAGAGATGACGGAACCTCCACAGACTCAGAATTCCGGAACACGACTGACTGTGTGGGAGAGATTTGGGCCGCCCTCCACGCAGCTGCCTGGTGTCACAGGTGTTCCGTGGCAGAAGGAAGTCCGCTAAAATCCTCCCCTGTGCAGTGAGAGGCACTAGATGCTACCTGCATTTCCAGCCCAACCCCCGCTTTTCCCCGGAAGCCCGCAATGGGGGGGGACCCGGGAAAAATCGTGAAGGGCTCCTAGGAGATCCCAGGCGCTGCAGACAGAAGACGGAACCTTCCCACACTCAGTATTCCGGAACACGGCTGACTGTATGGGGAGTTTTTGGGGCCGCCCTCCAAGCAGTTGCCTGTGTCACAGGTGTTCCCTGGCAGAGGGAAGTCCGCTAAATTCTTACCCTGTCCAGGTGGAGGCACCAGATGCTACCTGTATTTCCAGCCCAACCCCAGCCTTCCCCCGGCAGCCCGCACTGGGAGGGACTCGGGGAAGTCACGCAAAGCGCTCCTAGAAGATCCCGGGTGCTGCAGACAGAAGACGGAACCTCCCCATAATCAAAATTCCGGAACACGGCTGACTGTGTGGGGGAGGTTTGGGGCCGCCCTCCACGCAGCTGCCTGGTGTCACAGGTTTTCCCTGGCAGGGGGAATTCCGCTAATTACCTCCCATGTCCAGGGGGAGGCACTAGATGCTACCTGCATTTCCAGCTCAACATCCAAATTTCCCCGGAGGCCCGCACATGGGAGGGACTCGGGGAAGGACCCTCGAATGGCTCCTAGGAGATCCCGGGTGCTGCAGGCAGAAGACGTAACCTCCCCACACTCAGAATTCCAGAACACGGCTCACTGTGTGAGGGAGAATTGGGGCCGCCCTCCACGCAGCTGCATGGTGTCACAGGTGTTCCCTGGCAGGGGAAGTCCGCTAATTACCTCCCCTGTAAAGGGGGAGGCACTAGATATTGCCTGCATTTCCAGCCCACCCCCCACCTTTTCCCGGCAGGCCGCACTGGGAGGGACTCGGGGAAGACAAGCGAAATTCTCCTAGGAGATCCCGGGTGCTGCAGACAGAAGACGGAACCTCCCCACACTCAGAATTCCGGAACACGGCTGACTGTTTGGGGGAGGTTTAGGGCCGCCCTCCACGCAGCTGCCTGGTGTCACATGTGTTTTCCGCAGGGGGAAGTCCGCTAATTACCCTCCCCTGTACAGGGGGAGGCACTAGATTCTACTTGCATTTCCATTCCACCCCCCGACTTTCCCTGGCAGCCCGCAATGTGAGGCACTCGGGGAAGACACGCGAAGGGCTCCTAGGAGATCTCGGGTGCTGCAGACCGAAGACGGAACCCTCCCCACACTCAGAATTCCGGAACACGGCTTACTGTGTGGCGGAGGATTGGGGCCGAACTCCACGCAGTTGCCTGGTGTCACAGGTGTTCCCTGGCAGGGGGAAGTCCGCTAATTACCTCCCCTGTCCAGGGGGAGGCACTAGATGCTACCTGCATTTCCAGCTCAACCCCCGCCTTTCCCTGGCACCCCGCATTGTGAGGGACTCAGGGAAGACACTCGAAAGGCTCCTAGGAAATCCCGGGTGCTGCAGACAGAAGACGGAACCTCCCCACTCTGAGAATAGCGGAACACGCCTGACTGTGTGGGGAAGGTTCGGGGCCGCCCCCCACGCAGCTGCCTGGTGTCACAGGTGTTCCCTGGCAGGGGGAAGTCCGCTAATTACCTCCCGTGTCCAGGGGGAGGTACTAGATTCTACCTGAATTTCCAGCCCAACCCCCGCATTTCCCGGCAGCCCGCACTGGGAATGACTCGGGGAAGACACGCGAAGGGCTCCTAGGCGATCGCGGGTGCTGCAGACAGAAGCCGGAACCTCCCCACTCTGAGAATAGCGGAACAGGGCTGACTGTGTGGGGGAGGTTCGGGGCCGCCCCCCACGCAGCTGCCTGGTGTCACAGGTGTTCCCTGGCAGGGGGAATTCCGCTAATTCCCTCCCCTGTCCAGGGGGAGGCACTAGATTTTACCTGCATTTCCTGCCACTCCCCCGAATTTTCCCCGGCAACCCGCACTTGGAGGGACTCGGGGAAGACACGCGAAGGGCTCCTAGGAGACCCAGGGTGCTACAGACAGAAGATGGAACCTCCCCACCCTCAGAATTCTGGAACACGGCTGACTGTGTGGGGGAGGCTGGGGCCGCCCTCCACGAAGCTGCATGGTGTCACAGATGTTCCCTGGCAGTGGGAAGTCCGCTAATTACCTCCCTTGTCCAGGGGGAGGCACTAGATGCTACCTGCAATTCCAGCACAAACCCTGCCTTTCCCCGGCAGCCCGCACTGGGAGGGATTCGGGGAAGACATGCGAAATTCTCCTAAGAGATCCCGGGTGCTGCAGACAGAAGACGGAACCTCCCCAAACTCAGAATTCCGGAAAAAGTGTGACTGTGTGGGTGAGGATTAGGGCCTCCCTCCACGCAGCTGCCTGGTTTCACAGGTGTTCCCTGGCAGGGGGAAGTCCGCTAATTACCTCCCTGGTCCAGAGTTAGGTACTAGATGCTACTTGCATTTCCAGACCAACCCCAGCCTTTCCCCGGAAGCTCGCACTGGGAGGCACTCGGGGAAGACACTCGAATGGCTCCTAGGAGATCCCTGGTGCTGCAGACAGAAGACGGAAACTCCCCACACTCAGAATACCGGAACACGGCTGCCTGTGTAGGGGATGTTTGGGGCCGCCCTCCACGCAGCTGCCTGGTGTCACAAGTTTTCCCTGGCAGGGGGAAGTCCGCTAATTACCTCCCCTGTCCAGGGGGATGCACTAGATGCTACCTGCATTTCCAGCCCAACCCCCGCCTTTCCCTGGCAGCCCGCACTGGGAGGCACTCGGGGAAGACACGCGAAGTGCTCCTAGGAAATCCCGGTTGCTGCAGAAAGAAGACGGAACCTCCCCACACTCAGAATTCCGGAACACATCTGACTGTGTTGGTGAGATTTAGGGCTGCCCTCCACGCAGCTGCCTGAGGTAACAGCTGTTCACTCTCAGGGGGAAGTCCGCTAATTTTCTCCCCTTTCCAGGGGGAGGCACTAGTTGCTACCTGCATTTCCAGCCAAACCCCCGATTTCCCCGGCAGCCCGAAATGGGAGGCACTCTGGGAAGACACGCGAAGGGCTCCTAGGAGATTCGGGCGCTGCAGACAGAAGTCGGAACCTCCCCACACTCAGAATTCCGGAACACGGCGGACTGTGTGGGGGAGTTTTGTCGCCGCCCTCCATGCAGCTGCCTGGTGTCACAGGTGATCCCTGGCATGGGGAATCCCTCTAATTACATACCCAGTCCAGGTGGAGGCACCAGATGCTACCTGTATTTCCAGCCCAACCCCAGCCTTCCCCCGGCAGCCCGCACTGGGAGGGAATCGGGAAAGACACGCAAATGGCTCCTAGATGATCCCGGGTGCTGCAGACAGAAGACGGAACCTCCCCATAATCAGAATTCCGGAACACGGCTGACTGTGTGGGGGAGGTTTGGGGCCGCCCTCCACGCAGCTGCCTGGTGTCACAGGTTTTCCCTGGCAGGGGGAATTCCGCTAATTACCTCCCATGTCCAGGGGGAGGCACTAGATGCTACCTGCATTTCCAGCTCAACCCCCAAATTTCCCCGGCAGCCCGCAGTGGGAGGGACTCGGGGAAGAACCTCGAAGGGCTCCTAGGAGATCCCGGGTGCTGCAGGCAGAAGACGTAACCTCCCCACACTCAGAATTCCAGAACACGGCTCACTGTGTGAGGGAGAATTGGGGCCGCCCTCCACGCAGCTGCATGTTGTCACAGGTGTTCCCTGGCAGGGGGAAGTCCGCTAATTACCTCCCCTGTAAAGGGGGAGGCACTAGATATTGCCTGCATTTCCAGCCCAACCCCCACCTTTTCCAGGTAGGCCGCACTGGGAGGGAGTCGGGGAAGACAAGCGAAATTCTCCTAGGAGATCCCGGGTGCTGCAGACAGAAGACGGAACCTCCCCACACTCAGAATTCCGGAACACGGCTGACTGTTTGGGGGAGGTTTAGGGCCGCCCTCCACGCAGCTGCCTGGTGTCACATGTGTTTTCCGCAGGGGGAAGTCCGCTAATTACCTCCCCTGTACAGGGGGAGGCACTTGATTCTACTTGCATTTCCATTCCACCCCCCGACTTTCCCTGGCAGCCCGCACTGTGAGGCACTCGGGGAAGACACGCGAAGGGCTCCTAGGGGATCTCGGGTGCTGCAGACCGAAGACGGAACCTCCCCACACTCAGAATTCCGGAACACGGCTTACTGTGTGGCGGAGGATTGGGGCCGACCTCCACGCAGTTGCCTGGTGTCACAGGTGTTCCCTGGCAGGGAAGTCCGCTAATTACCTCCCCTGTCCTGGGGGAGGCACTAGATGATACCTGCATTTCCAGCTCAACCCCCGCAATTCCCCGGCAGCCCCCATTGGGAGGCACTCGGGGAAGACAAGCGAGGGCTCCTAGGAGATCCCAGGTGCTGCAGACAGAAGACGGAACCTTCCCACACTCAGTATTCCGGAACACGGCTGACTGTATGGGGGAGTTTTGGGGCCGCCCTCCAAGCAGCTGCCTGGTTTCACAGGTGTTCCCTGGCAGGGGGAATTCCGCTAAATTCTTACCCTGTCCAGGTGGAGGCACCAGATGCTACCTGTATTTCCAGCCCAACCCCAGCCTTCCCCCGGCAGCCCGCACTGGGAGGGACTCGGGGAAGACACGCAAAGGGCTCCTAGAAGATCCCGGGTGCTGCAGACAGAAGACGGAACCTCCCCACACTCAGAATTCCGGAAAACGGCTGACTGTGTGGGCGAGGTTCGGGTCCCCTCCACGCAGCTGACTGGTGTCACAGATGTTCCCTGGCAGGGGGAATTCCGCTAACTACCTCCACTGTCAGGGGGAGGCACTAGAGTCTACCTGCATTTCCAGCCCAACCCCCGCCTTTCCCTGGCAGCCCGCACTGGGAGGGACTCGGTGAAGACAAGCGAAGTGCTCCTAGGGGATCCCGGGTTTCTGCAGACAGAAGACGGAACCTCCCTAATCTTAGAATTCCGGAACACGGCTGACTGTGTGGGGGAGGTTTGGGGACAACACCCACGCAGCTGCCTGGTGTCACACGTGTTCCATGGCAGGGGGAATTCGGCTAATTTCCTCCCCTCTCCAGGGGGAGGCACTAGATTTTACCTGCATTTCCAGGCCAACCCCCGCATTTCCCCTGCAGCCCGCACTGGGAAAGAATCGGGAAAACACGCTAAGGGCTCCTAGGAGATCCCGGGTGCTGCAGAGAGAAGACGGAACCTCCCCACACTCAGAATTCCGGAACTCGGCTCTGACTGTGTTTGGGAGGTTTGGGGCCGCCCTCCACGCAGCTGCTTGGTGTCACAGGTGTTCCCTGGCAGGGTGAATTCTGCTAATTACCTCCCCTCCAGGGGGAGGCACTAGATGCTACCTGTTTTTTCAGCTCAACCCCCGCCTTTCCCGGCAGCCCACAGTGGGAGGGACTCGGGGAAGACAAGCGAAGTGCTCCTAGGGATCCCGGGTTCTGCAGACAGAAGACGGAACCTCCCTAATCTTAGAATTCCGGAACACGGCTGACTGTGTGGGGGAGGATTGGGGACAACACCCACGCAGCTGCCTGGTGTCACACGTGTTCCCTGGCAGGGGGAAGTCGGCTAATTTCCTCCCCTCTCCAGGGGGAGGCACTAGATTTTACCTGCATTTCCAGGCCAACCCCCGCATTTCCCCTACAGCCCGCACTGGGAAAGAATCGGGAAAACACGCTAAGGGCTCCTAGGAGATCCCGGGTGCTGCAGAGAGAAGACGGAACCTCCCCACACTCAGAATTCCGGAACTCGGCTGACTGTGTTTGGGAGGTTTGGGGCCGCCCTCCACGCAGCTGCTTGGTGTCACAGGTGTTCCCTGGCAGGGTGAATTCTGCTAAATACCTCCCCTTCCAGGGGGAGGCACTAGATGCTACCTGCATTTCCAGCCCAACCCCCGCCTTTGCCCGGCAGCACTAACCGGGAGGCACTCTGGGAAATCACGCAATGGGCTCCTAGGAGATCCCGGGTGCTGCATAGAGATGACGGAACCTCCACAGACTCAGAATTCCGGAACACGGCTGACTGTGTGGGAGAGATTTGGGCCGCCCTCCACGCAGCTGCCTGATGTCACAGGTGTTCCGTGGCAGGAGGAAGTCCGCTAAAAACCTCCCCTGTGCAGTGAGAGGCACTAGATGCTACCTGCATTTCCAGCCCAACCCCCGCTTTTCCCCGGAAGCCCGCAATAGGGGGGACCCGGGAAAAATCGCGAAGGGCTCCTAGGAGATCCCAGGTGCTGCAGACAGAAGACGGAACCTTCCCACACTCAGTATTCCGGAACACGGCTGACTGTATGGGGGAGTTTTGGGGCCGCCCTCCAAGCAGCTGCCTGGTTTCACAGGTGTTCCCTGGCAGGGGGAATTCCGCTAAATTCTTACCCTGTCCAGGTGGAGGCACCAGATGCTACCTGTATTTCCAGCCCAACCCCAGCCTTCCCCCGGCAGCCCGCACTGGGAGGGACTCGGGGAAGACACGCAAGGGCTCCTAGAAGATCCCGGGTGCTGCAGACAGAAGACGGAACCCTCCCCATAATCAGAATTCGGAACACGGCTGACTGTGTGGGGGAGGTTTGGGGCCGCCCTCCACGCAGCTGCCTGGTGTCACAGGTTTTCCCTGGCAGGGGGAATTCCGCTAATTACCTCCCATGTCCAGGGGGAGGCACTAGATGCTACCTGCATTTCCAGCTCAACCTCCAAATTTCCCCGGAGGCCCGCACTGGGAGGGACTCGGGGAAGACCCTCGAATGGCTCCTAGGAGATCCCGGGTGCTGCAGGCAGAAGACGTAACCTCCCCACACTCAGAATTCCAGAACACGGCTCACTGTGTGAGGGAGAATTGGGGCCGTCCTCCACGCAGCTGCATGGTGTCACAGGTGTTCCCTGGCAGGGGGAAGTCCGCTAATTACCTCCCCTGTAAAGGGGGAGGCACTAGATATTGCCTGCATTTCCAGCCCAACCCCCACCTTTTCCCGGCAGGCCGCACTGGGAGGGACTCGGGGAAGACAAGCGAAAGGATCCTAGGTGATCCCGGGTGCTGTATAAGATGACGGAACCTCCCCACACTCAGAATTCCGAAACACGGCTGACTGTGTGGGCGAGGTTTGGGGCCCGCCCTCCACGCAGCTGCCTGGTGTCACAGGTTTTCCCTGGCAGGGGGAAGTCCGCTAATTACCTACCCTGTCCAGGGGGAGGCACTAGATGCTACCTGTGCTTCCAGCCCTACCCCCGCCTTTCCCCGGCAGCCCGCACTGGGAGGGACTCGGGGAAGACTCTCGAAGGGCTCCAAGGAGATCCCGGGTGCTGGAGACATAAGACGGAACCTCCCCACACTCAGAATTCCGGAACACGACTGACTGTGTGGGTGAGGTTTAGGTCCGCCCTCCACGCAGCTTCCTGGTGTCACAGGTGTTCCCTCTCAAGGGGAAGTCCGCTAATTACCTCCCCTGTCCATGGGGAGGCACTAGATGCTACCTGCGTTTCCAGACCAACCCCCCGCCTTTCCCCGGAAGCCCGCACAGGGAGGGACTCGGGGAAGACTCTCGAAGGGCTCCTTGGAGATCCCGGGTGCTGCAGACATAAGACGGAACCTCCCCACACTCAGAATTCCGGAACACGGGTGACTGTGTGGGTGAGGTTTAGGGCCGCCCTCCACGCAGATTCCTGGTGTCACAGTTGTTCCCTGGCAGGGGGAAGTCCGCTAATTACATCCCCTGTCCAGGGGGAGGCACTAGATGCTACCTGCAATTCCAGCACAAACCCTGCCTTTCCCTGGCAGCCCGCACTGGGAGGGATTCGGGGAAGACACGCGAAATTGTCCTAAGAGATCCCGGGTGCTGCAGACAGAAGACGGAACCTCCCCACACTCAGAATTCCGGAAAAAGTGTGACTGTGTGGGTGAGGATTAGGGCCGCCCTCCACGCAGCTGCCTGGTGTCACATGTGTTCCCCGCAGGGGGAAGTCCGCTAATTACCTCCCCTGTATAGGGGGAGGCACTAGATTCTACTTGAATTTCCATTCCACCCCCCGACTTTCCCTGGCATCCCGCACTGGGAGGCACTCGGGGAAGACACGCGAAGGGCTCCTAGGAGATCTCGGGTGCTGCAGACTGAAGACGGAAACTCCCCACACTCAGAATTCCGGAACACGGCTTACAGTGTGGCGGAGGTTTGGGGCCGACCTCCACGCAGTGCCTGTTGTCACAGGTGTTTCCCTGGCAGGGGGAAGTCCGCTAATTACCTCCCCTGTCCATGGGGAGGCACTAGATGCTACCTGCTTTTCTAGGCAAACCCCCCCTTTCCCCCACCCGACTGGGTGGGACTCAGGGAAGACACTCGAAAGGCTCCTAGGAGATCCCGGGTGCTGCAGACAGAAGACGGATCCTCCCCAGACTCAATTTCTGGAACACGGGTGACTGTGTGTGTGAGGTTTAGGGCCGACCTCCACGCAGCTTCCTGGTGTCACAGGTGTTCCCTCGCAAGGTGAAGTCCGCTAATTACCTCCCCTGTCCATGGGGAGGCACTAGATGCTTCCTGCGTTTCCAGGCCAACCCCCGCCTTCCCCGGCAGCCCGCACTGGGAGGGAATCGGGGAAGACACTCGAAGGGCTCTTAGGAGATCCCGGGTGCTGCAGACAGAAGACGGAACCTCCCCACACTCAGAATTCCGGAACTCGGCTGACTGTGTTTGGGAGATTTGGGGCCGCCCTCCACGCAGCTTCCTGGTGTCACAGGTGTTCCCTGGCAGGGGAAGTCCGCTAATTACCTCCCCGGTCCAGGGGGAGGCACTAGATGCTACCTGCATTTCCAGCCCAACCCCCGCCTTTCCCGGGCAGCACTAACCGGGAGGCACTCTGGGAAATCACGCAATGGGCTCTAGGAGATCCCGGGTGCTGCATAGAGATGACGGAACCTCCACAGACTCAGAATTCCGGAACACGACTGACTGTGTGGGAGAGATTTGGGGCCGCCCTCCACGCAGCTGCCTGGTGTCACAGGTGTTCCGTGGCAGGAGGAAGTCCGCTAAAACCTCCCCTGTGCAGTGAGAGGACTAGATGCTACCTGCATTACCAGCCCAACCCCGCTTTTCCCCGAAGCCCGCAATGGGGGGGGACCCGGGAAAAATCGTGAAGGGCTCCTAGGAGATCCCAGGCGCTGCAGACAGAAGACGGAACCTTCCCACACTCAGTATTCCGGAACACGGCTGACTGTATGGGGGAGTTTTGGGGCCGCCCTCCACGCAGCTTCCTGGTGTCACAGGTGTTCCCTCGCAAGGTGAAGTCCGCTAATTACCTCCCTGTCCAGGGGGAGGTACTAGACTACCTGAATTTCCAGCCCCCCCGCATTTCCCGGCAGCCCGCACTGGGAAGGACTCGGGGAAGACACGCGAAGGGCTCCTAGGCGATCGCGGGTGCTGCAGACAGAAGACGGAACCTCCCCATACTCAGAATTGCGGAACACGGCTGATTGAGTGGGGAGGATTGGGGCCGCACTCCATGCAGCTACCTGGTTGTCACAGGTTTCCCTGGCAGGGGGAAGACCGCTAATTACCTACCCTGTCCAGGGGGAGGCACTAGATGCTACCTGCGCTTCCAGCCCTACCCCCGTCTTTCCCCGGCAGCCCGCACTGGGAGGGACTCTGGGAAGACTCTCGAAGGGCTCCTAGGAGATCCGGGTGCTGCAGGACAGAAGACGGGACCTCCCCACACTCAGAATTCCGGAACACGGGTGACTGTGTGGGTGAGGTTTAGGGCCGCCCTCCACGAAGCTTCCTGGTGTCACAGGTGTTCCCTCGCAAGGGGAAGTCCGCTAATTACCTCCCCAGTCCATGGGGAGGCACTAGATGCTACCTGCTTTTCTAGGCAAACCCCCGCCTTTCCCCGGCAGCCCGCACTGGGTGGGACTCAGGGAAGACACTCGAAAGGCTCCTAGGAGATCCCGGGTGCTGCAGACAGAAGACGGATCCTCCCCAGACTCAAATTTCTGGAACACGGGTGACTGTGTGTGGTGAGGTTTAGGGCCGCCCTCCACGCAGCTTCCTGGTGTCACAGGTGTTCCCTCGCAAGGTGAAGTCCGCTAATTACCTCCCCTGTCCATGGGGAGGCACTAGATGCTACCTGCGTTTCCAGGCCAACCCCCGCCTTTCCCGGCAGCCCGCACTGGGAGGGAATCGGGGAAGACACTCGAAGGGCTCTTAGGAGATCCCGGGTGCTGCAGACAGAAGATGGAACCTCCCCACACTCAGAATTCCGGAACTCGGCTGACTGTGTTTGGGAGATTTGGGGCCGCCCTCCACGCAGCTTCCTGGTGTCACAGGTGTTCCCTGGCAGGGGGAATTCCGCTAATTACCTCCCCGGTCCAGGGGGAGGCACTAGATGCTACCTGCATTTCCAGCCCAACCCCCGCCTTTCCCGGGCAGCACTAACCGGGAGGCACTCTGGGAAATCACGCAATGGGCTCCTAGGAGATCCCGGGTGCTGCATAGAGATGACGGAACCTCCACAGACTCAGAATTCCGGAACACGACTGACTGTGTGGGAGAGATTTGGGGCCGCCCTCCACGCAGCTGCCTGGTGTCACAGGTGTTCCGTGGCAGGAGGAAGTCCGCTAAAATCCTCCCCTGTGCAGTGAGAGGCACTAGATGCTACCTGCATTTCCAGCCCAACCCCCGCTTTTCCCCGGAAGCCCGCAATGGGGGGGGACCCGGGAAAAATCGTGAAGGGCTCCTAGGAGATCCCAGGCGCTGCAGACAGAAGACGGAACCTTCCCACACTCAGTATTCCGGAACACGGCTGACTGTATGGGGGAGTTTTGGGGCCGCCCTCCAAGCAGTTGCCTGGTGTCACAGGTGTTCCCTGGCAGGGGGAAGTCCGCTAAATTCTTACCCTGTCCAGGTGGAGGCACCAGATGCTACCTGTATTTCCAGCCCAACCCCAGCCTTCCCCCGGCAGCCCGCACTGGGAGGGACTCGGGGAAGTCACGCAAAGCGCTCCTAGAAGATCCCGGGTGCTGCAGACAGAAGACGGAACCTCCCCATAATCAAAATTCCGGAACACGGCTGACTGTGTGGGGGAGGTTTGGGGCCGCCCTCCACGCAGCTGCCTGGTGTCACAGGTTTTCCCTGGCAGGGGGAATTCCGCTAATTACCTCCCATGTCCAGGGGGAGGCACTAGATGCTACCTGCATTTCCAGCTCAACATCCAAATTTCCCCGGAGGCCCGCACTGGGAGGGACTCGGGGAAGACCCTCGAATGGCTCCTAGGAGATCCCGGGTGCTGCAGGCAGAAGACGTAACCTCCCCACACTCAGAATTCCAGAACACGGCTCACTGTGTGAGGGAGAATTGGGGCCGCCCTCCACGCAGCTGCATGGTGTCACAGGTGTTCCCTGGCAGGGGGAAGTCCGCTAATTACCTCCCCTGTAAAGGGGGAGGCACTAGATATTGCCTGCATTTCCAGCCCACCCCCCACCTTTTCCCGGCAGGCCGCACTGGGAGGGACTCGGGGAAGACAAGCGAAATTCTCCTAGGAGATCCCGGGTGCTGCAGACAGAAGACGGAACCTCCCCACACTCAGAATTCCGGAACACGGCTGACTGTTTGGGGGAGGTTTAGGGCCGCCCTCCACGCAGCTGCCTGGTGTCACATGTGTTTTCCGCAGGGGGAAGTCCGCTAATTACCTCCCCTGTACAGGGGGAGGCACTAGATTCTACTTGCATTTCCATTCCACCCCCCGACTTTCCCTGGCAGCCCGCAATGTGAGGCACTCGGGGAAGACACGCGAAGGGCTCCTAGGAGATCTCGGGTGCTGCAGACCGAAGACGGAACCTCCCCACACTCAGAATTCCGGAACACGGCTTACTGTGTGGCGGAGGATTGGGGCCGAACTCCACGCAGTTGCCTGGTGTCACAGGTGTTCCCTGGCAGGGGGAAGTCCGCTAATTACCTCCCCTGTCCAGGGGGAGGCACTAGATGCTACCTGCATTTCCAGCTCAACCCCCGCCTTTCCCTGGCACCCCCGCATTGTGAGGGACTCAGGGAAGACACTCGAAAGGCTCCTAGGAAATCCCGGGTGCTGCAGACAGAAGCCGGAACCTCCCCACTCTGAGAATAGCGGAACACGCCTGACTGTGTGGGGAAGGTTCGGGGCCGCCCCCCACGCAGCTGCCTGGTGTCACAGGTGTTCCCTGGCAGGGGGAAGTCCGCTAATTACCTCCCGTGTCCAGGGGGAGGTACTAGATTCTACCTGAATTTCCAGCCCAACCCCCGCATTTCCCGGCAGCCCGCACTGGGAATGACTCGGGGAAGACACGCGAAGGGCTCCTAGGCGATCGCGGGTGCTGCAGACAGAAGCCGGAACCTCCCCACTCTGAGAATAGCGGAACAGGGCTGACTGTGTGGGGGAGGTTCGGGGCCGCCCCCCACGCAGCTGCCTGGTGTCACAGGTGTTCCCTGGCAGGGGGAATTCCGCTAATTCCCTCCCCTGTCCAGGGGGAGGCACTAGATTTTACCTGCATTTCCTGCCACTCCCCCGAATTTCCCCGGCAACCCGCACTTGGAGGGACTCGGGGAAGACACGCGAAGGGCTCCTAGGAGACCCAGGGTGCTACAGACAGAAGATGGAACCTCCCCACCCTCAGAATTCTGGAACACGGCTGACTGTGTGGGGGAGGCTGGGGCCGCCCTCCACGAAGCTGCATGGTGTCACAGATGTTCCCTGGCAGTGGGAAGTCCGCTAATTACCTCCCTTGTCCAGGGGGAGGCACTAGATGCTACCTGCAATTCCAGCACAAACCCTGCCTTTCCCCGGCAGCCCGCACTGGGAGGGATTCGGGGAAGACATGCGAAATTCTCCTAAGAGATCCCGGGTGCTGCAGACAGAAGACGGAACCTCCCCAAACTCAGAATTCCGGAAAAAGTGTGACTGTGTGGGTGAGGATTAGGGCCTCCCTCCACGCAGCTGCCTGGTTTCACAGGTGTTCCCTGGCAGGGGGAAGTCCGCTAATTACCTCCCTGGTCCAGAGTTAGGTACTAGATGCTACTTGCATTTCCAGACCAACCCCAGCCTTTCCCCGGAAGCTCGCACTGGGAGGCACTCGGGGAAGACACTCGAATGGCTCCTAGGAGATCCCTGGTGCTGCAGACAGAAGACGGAAACTCCCCACACTCAGAATACCGGAACACGGCTGCCTGTGTAGGGGATGTTTGGGGCCGCCCTCCACGCAGCTGCCTGGTGTCACAAGTTTTCCCTGGCAGGGGGAAGTCCACTAATTACCTCCCCTGTCCAGGGGGATGCACTAGATGCTACCTGCATTTCCAGCCCAACCCCCGCCTTTCCCTGGCAGCCCGCACTGGGAGGCACTCGGGGAAGACACGCGAAGTGCTCCTAGGAAATCCCGGTTGCTGCAGAAAGAAGACGGAACCTCCCCACACTCAGAATTCCGGAACACATCTGACTGTGTTGGTGAGATTTAGGGCTGCCCTCCACGCAGCTGCCTGAGGTAACAGCTGTTCACTCTCAGGGGGAAGTCCGCTAATTTTCTCCCCTTTCCAGGGGGAGGCACTAGTTGCTACCTGCATTTCCAGCCAAACCCCCGATTTCCCCGGCAGCCCGAAATGGGAGGCACTCTGGGAAGACACGCGAAGGGCTCCTAGGAGATTCGGGCGCTGCAGACAGAAGTCGGAACCTCCCCACACTCAGAATTCCGGAACACGGCGGACTGTGTGGGGGAGTTTTGTCGCCGCCCTCCATGCAGCTGCCTGGTGTCACAGGTGATCCCTGGCATGGGGAATCCCTCTAATTACATACCCAGTCCAGGTGGAGGCACCAGATGCTACCTGTATTTCCAGCCCAACCCCAGCCTTCCCCCGGCAGCCCGCACTGGGAGGGAATCGGGAAAGACACGCAAATGGCTCCTAGATGATCCCGGGTGCTGCAGACAGAAGACGGAACCTCCCCATAATCAGAATTCCGGAACACGGCTGACTGTGTGGGGGAGGTTTGGGGCCGCCCTCCACGCAGCTGCCTGGTGTCACAGGTTTTCCCTGGCAGGGGGAATTCCGCTAATTACCTCCCATGTCCAGGGGGAGGCACTAGATGCTACCTGCATTTCCAGCTCAACCCCCAAATTTCCCCGGCAGCCCGCAGTGGGAGGGACTCGGGGAAGAACCTCGAAGGGCTCCTAGGAGATCCCGGGTGCTGCAGGCAGAAGACGTAACCTCCCCACACTCAGAATTCCAGAACACGGCTCACTGTGTGAGGGAGAATTGGGGCCGCCCTCCACGCAGCTGCATGTTGTCACAGGTGTTCCCTGGCAGGGGGAAGTCCGCTAATTACCTCCCCTGTAAAGGGGGAGGCACTAGATATTGCCTGCATTTCCAGCCCAACCCCCACCTTTTCCAGGTAGGCCGCACTGGGAGGGAGTCGGGGAAGACAAGCGAAATTCTCCTAGGAGATCCCGGGTGCTGCAGACAGAAGACGGAACCTCCCCACACTCAGAATTCCGGAACACGGCTGACTGTTTGGGGGAGGTTTAGGGCCGCCCTCCACGCAGCTGCCTGGTGTCACATGTGTTTTCCGCAGGGGGAAGTCCGCTAATTACCTCCCCTGTACAGGGGGAGGCACTTGATTCTACTTGCATTTCCATTCCACCCCCCGACTTTCCCTGGCAGCCCGCACTGTGAGGCACTCGGGGAAGACACGCGAAGGGCTCCTAGGGGATCTCGGGTGCTGCAGACCGAAGACGGAACCTCCCCACACTCAGAATTCCGGAACACGGCTTACTGTGTGGCGGAGGATTGGGGCCGACCTCCACGCAGTTGCCTGGTGTCACAGGTGTTCCCTGGCAGGGAAGTCCGCTAATTACCTCCCCTGTCCTGGGGGAGGCACTAGATGCTACCTGCATTTCCAGCTCAACCCCCGCAATTCCCCGGCAGCCCCCATTGGGAGGCACTCGGGGAAGACAAGCGAAGGGCTCCTAGGAGATCCCAGGTGCTGCAGACAGAAGACGGAACCTTCCCACACTCAGTATTCCGGAACACGGCTGACTGTATGGGGGAGTTTTGGGGCCGCCCTCCAAGCAGCTGCCTGGTTTCACAGGTGTTCCCTGGCAGGGGGAATTCCGCTAAATTCTTACCCTGTCCAGGTGGAGGCACCAGATGCTACCTGTATTTCCAGCCCAACCCCAGCCTTCCCCCGGCAGCCCGCACTGGGAGGGACTCGGGGAAGACACGCAAAGGGCTCCTAGAAGATCCCGGGTGCTGCAGACAGAAGACGGAACCTCCCCACACTCAGAATTCCGGAAAACGGCTGACTGTGTGGGCGAGGTTCGGGTCCCCTCCACGCAGCTGACTGGTGTCACAGATGTTCCCTGGCAGGGGGAATTCCGCTAACTACCTCCACTGTCAGGGGGAGGCACTAGAGTCTACCTGCATTTCCAGCCCAACCCCCGCCTTTCCCTGGCAGCCCGCACTGGGAGGGACTCGGTGAAGACAAGCGAAGTGCTCCTAGGGGATCCCGGGTTCTGCAGACAGAAGACGGAACCTCCCTAATCTTAGAATTCCGGAACACGGCTGACTGTGTGGGGGAGGTTTGGGGACAACACCCACGCAGCTGCCTGGTGTCACACGTGTTCCATGGCAGGGGGAATTCGGCTAATTTCCTCCCCTCTCCAGGGGGAGGCACTAGATTTTACCTGCATTTCCAGGCCAACCCCCGCATTTCCCCTGCAGCCCGCACTGGGAAAGAATCGGGAAAACACGCTAAGGGCTCCTAGGAGATCCCGGGTGCTGCAGAGAGAAGACGGAACCTCCCCACACTCAGAATTCCGGAACTCGGCTGACTGTGTTTGGGAGGTTTGGGGCCGCACTCCACGCAGCTGCTTGGTGTCACAGGTGTTCCCTGGCAGGGTGAATTCTGCTAATTACCTCCCCTTCCAGGGGGAGGCACTAGATGCTACCTGTTTTTTCAGCTCAACCCCCGCCTTTCCCCGGCAGCCCACAGTGGGAGGGACTCGGGGAAGACAAGCGAAGTGCTCCTAGGGGATCCCGGGTTCTGCAGACAGAAGACGGAACCTCCCTAATCTTAGAATTCCGGAACACGGCTGACTGTGTGGGGGAGGATTGGGGACAACACCCACGCAGCTGCCTGGTGTCACACGTGTTCCCTGGCAGGGGGAAGTCGGCTAATTTCCTCCCCTCTCCAGGGGGAGGCACTAGATTTTACCTGCATTTCCAGGCCAACCCCCGCATTTCCCCTACAGCCCGCACTGGGAAAGAATCGGGAAAACACGCTAAGGGCTCCTAGGAGATCCCGGGTGCTGCAGAGAGAAGACGGAACCTCCCCACACTCAGAATTCCGGAACTCGGCTGACTGTGTTTGGGAGGTTTGGGGCCGCCCTCCACGCAGCTGCTTGGTGTCACAGGTGTTCCCTGGCAGGGTGAATTCTGCTAAATACCTCCCCTTCCAGGGGGAGGCACTAGATGCTACCTGCATTTCCAGCCCAACCCCCGCCTTTGCCCGGCAGCACTAACCGGGAGGCACTCTGGGAAATCACGCAATGGGCTCCTAGGAGATCCCGGGTGCTGCATAGAGATGACGGAACCTCCACAGACTCAGAATTCCGGAACACGGCTGACTGTGTGGGAGAGATTTGGGCCGCCCTCCACGCAGCTGCCTGATGTCACAGGTGTTCCGTGGCAGGAGGAAGTCCGCTAAAAACCTCCCCTGTGCAGTGAGAGGCACTAGATGCTACCTGCATTTCCAGCCCAACCCCCGCTTTTCCCCGGAAGCCCGCAATAGGGGGGACCCGGGAAAAATCGCGAAGGGCTCCTAGGAGATCCCAGGTGCTGCAGACAGAAGACGGAACCTTCCCACACTCAGTATTCCGGAACACGGCTGACTGTATGGGGGAGTTTTGGGGCCGCCCTCCAAGCAGCTGCCTGGTTTCACAGGTGTTCCCTGGCAGGGGGAATTCCGCTAATTACCTCCCATGTCCAGGGGGAGGCACTAGATGCTACCTGCATTTCCAGCTCAACCTCCAAATTTCCCCGGAGGCCCGCACTGGGAGGGACTCGGGGAAGACCCTCGAATGGCTCCTAGGAGATCCCGGGTGCTGCAGGCAGAAGACGTAACCTCCCCACACTCAGAATTCCAGAACACGGCTCACTGTGTGAGGGAGAATTGGGGCCGTCCTCCACGCAGCTGCATGGTGTCACAGGTGTTCCCTGGCAGGGGGAAGTCCGCTAATTACCTCCCCTGTAAAGGGGGAGGCACTAGATATTGCCTGCATTTCCAGCCCAACCCCCACCTTTTCCCGGCAGGCCGCACTGGGAGGGACTCGGGGAAGACAAGCGAAAGGATCCTAGGTGATCCCGGGTGCTGTATAAGATGACGGAACCTCCCCACACTCAGAATTCCGAAACACGGCTGACTGTGTGGGCGAGGTTTGGGGCCGCCCTCCACGCAGCTGCCTGGTGTCACAGGTTTTCCCTGGCAGGGGGAAGTCCGCTAATTACCTACCCTGTCCAGGGGGAGGCACTAGATGCTACCTGTGCTTCCAGCCCTACCCCCGCCTTTCCCCGGCAGCCCGCACTGGGAGGGACTCGGGGAAGACTCTCGAAGGGCTCCAAGGAGATCCCGGGTGCTGCAGACATAAGACGGAACCTCCCCACACTCAGAATTCCGGAACACGACTGACTGTGTGGGTGAGGTTTAGGTCCGCCCTCCACGCAGCTTCCTGGTGTCACAGGTGTTCCCTCTCAAGGGGAAGTCCGCTAATTACCTCCCCTGTCCATGGGGAGGCACTAGATGCTACCTGCGTTTCCAGACCAACCCCCGCCTTTCCCCGGAAGCCCGCACAGGGAGGGACTCGGGGAAGACTCTCGAAGGGCTCCTTGGAGATCCCGGGTGCTGCAGACATAAGACGGAACCTCCCCACACTCAGAATTCCGGAACACGGGTGACTGTGTGGGTGAGGTTTAGGACCGCCCTCCACGCAGATTCCTGGTGTCACAGTTGTTCCCTGGCAGGGGGAAGTCCGCTAATTACATCCCCTGTCCAGGGGGAGGCACTAGATGCTACCTGCAATTCCAGCACAAACCCTGCCTTTCCCTGGCAGCCCGCACTGGGAGGGATTCGGGGAAGACACGCGAAATTGTTCTAAGAGATCCCGGGTGCTGCAGACAGAAGACGGAACCTCCCCACACTCAGAATTCCGGAAAAAGTGTGACTGTGTGGGTGAGGATTAGGGCCGCCCTCCACGCAGCTGCCTGGTGTCACATGTGTTCCCCGCAGGGGGAAGTCCGCTAATTACCTCCCCTGTATAGGGGGAGGCACTAGATTCTACTTGAATTTCCATTCCACCCCCCGACTTTCCCTGGCATCCCGCACTGGGAGGCACTCGGGGAAGACACGCGAAGGGCTCCTAGGAGATCGCGGGTGCTGCAGACCGAAGACGGAAACTCCCCACACTCAGAATTCCGGAACACGGCTTACAGTGTGGCGGAGGTTTGGGGCCGACCTCCACGCAGTTGCCTGGTGTCACAGGTGTTCCCTGGCAGGGGGATGTCCGCTAATTATCTCCCCTGTCCAGGGGGAGGCACTAGATGCTACCTGCATTTCCAGCTCAACCCCCGCCTTTCCCTGGCACCCCGCACTGGGAGGGACTCGGGGAAGACAATCGAAAGGCTCCTAGGAAATCCCGGGTGCTGCAGACAGAAGCCGGAACCTCCCCACTCTGAGAATAGCGGAACACGACTGACTGTGTGGGGGAGGTTCGGGGCCGCCCCCCACGCAGCTGCCTGTTGTCACAGGTGTTCCCTGGCAGGGGGAAGTCCGCTAATTACCTCCCCTGTCCAGGGGGAGGTACTAGATGCTACCTGAATTTCCAGCCCAACCCCCGCATTTCCCGGCAGCCCGCACTGGGAAGGACTCGGGGAAGACACGCGAAGGGCTCCTAGGCGATCGCGGGTGCTGCAGACAGAAGACGGAACCTCCCCATACTCAGAATTGCGGAACACGGCTGATTGAGTGGGGGAGGATTGGGGCCGCACTCCATGCAGCTACCTGGTGTCACAGGTTTTCCCTGGCAGGGGGAAGACCGCTAATTACCTACCCTGTCCAGGGGGAGGCACTAGATGCTACCTGCGCTTCCAGCCCTACCCCCGTCTTTCCCCGGCAGCCCGCACTGGGAGGGACTCTGGGAAGACTCTCGAAGGGCTCCTAGGAGATCCCGGGTGCTGCAGACAGAAGACGGGACCTCCCCACACTCAGAATTCCGGAACACGGGTGACTGTGTGGGTGAGGTTTAGGGCCGCCCTCCACGAAGCTTCCTGGTGTCACAGGTGTTCCCTCGCAAGGGGAATTCCGCTAATTACCTCCCCAGTCCATGGGGAGGCACTAGATGCTACCTGCGTTTCCAGCCCAACCCCCACCTTTCCCCGGCAGCCCGCAATGTGAGGGACTCGTGGAAGACACTTGAAGGGCTCCTAGGAGATCCCGGGTGCTGCAGACAGAAGACGGAACCTCCCCACCCTCAGAGTTCCGGAACAATGGTGACTGTGTGGGTGAGGTTTAGGGCCGCCCTCCACGCAGCTTCCTGGTGTCACAGGTGTTCCCTCGCAAGGGGAAGTCCGCTAATTACCTCCCCTGTCCATGGGGAGGCACTAGATGCTACCTGCTTTTCTAGGCAAACCCCCGCCTTTCCCCGGCAGCCCGCACTGGGTGGGACTCAGGGAAGACACTCGAAAGGCTCCTAGGAGATCCCGGGTGCTGCAGACAGAAGACGGATCCTCCCCAGACTCAAATTTCTGGAACACGGGTGACTGTGTGTGTGAGGTTTAGGGCCGCCCTCCACGCAGCTTCCTGGTGTCACAGGTGTTCCCTCGCAAGGTGAAGTCCGCTAATTACCTCCCCTGTCCATGGGGAGGCACTAGATGCTACCTGCGTTTCCAGGCCAACCCCCGCCTTTCCCCGGCAGCCCGCACTGGGAGGGAATCGGGGAAGACACTCGAAGGGCTCTTAGGAGATCCCGGGTGCTGCAGACAGAAGACGGAACCTCCCCACACTCAGAATTCCGGAACTCGGCTGACTGTGTTTGGGAGATTTGGGGCCGCCCTCCACGCAGCTTCCTGGTGTCACAGGTGTTCCCTGGCAGGGGGAATTCCGCTAATTACCTCCCCGGTCCAGGGGGAGGCACTAGATGCTACCTGCATTTCCAGCCCAACCCCCGCCTTTCCCGGGCAGCACTAACCGGGAGGCACTCTGGGAAATCACGCAATGGGCTCCTAGGAGATCCCGGGTGCTGCATAGAGATGACGGAACCTCCACAGACTCAGAATTCCGGAACACGACTGACTGTGTGGGAGAGATTTGGGGCCGCCCTCCACGCAGCTGCCTGGTGTCACAGGTGTTCCGTGGCAGGAGGAAGTCCGCTAAAATCCTCCCCTGTGCAGTGAGAGGCACTAGATGCTACCTGCATTTCCAGCCCAACCCCCGCTTTTCCCCGGAAGCCCGCAATGGGGGGGGACCCGGGAAAAATCGTGAAGGGCTCCTAGGAGATCCCAGGCGCTGCAGACAGAAGACGGAACCTTCCCACACTCAGTATTCCGGAACACGGCTGACTGTATGGGGGAGTTTTGGGGCCGCCCTCCAAGCAGTTGCCTGGTGTCACAGGTGTTCCCTGGCAGGGGGAAGTCCGCTAAATTCTTACCCTGTCCAGGTGGAGGCACCAGATGCTACCTGTATTTCCAGCCCAACCCCAGCCTTCCCCCGGCAGCCCGCACTGGGAGGGACTCGGGGAAGTCACGCAAAGCGCTCCTAGAAGATCCCGGGTGCTGCAGACAGAAGACGGAACCTCCCCATAATCAAAATTCCGGAACACGGCTGACTGTGTGGGGGAGGTTTGGGGCCGCCCTCCACGCAGCTGCCTGGTGTCACAGGTTTTCCCTGGCAGGGGGAATTCCGCTAATTACCTCCCATGTCCAGGGGGAGGCACTAGATGCTACCTGCATTTCCAGCTCAACATCCAAATTTCCCCGGAGGCCCGCACTGGGAGGGACTCGGGGAAGACCCTCGAATGGCTCCTAGGAGATCCCGGGTGCTGCAGGCAGAAGACGTAACCTCCCCACACTCAGAATTCCAGAACACGGCTCACTGTGTGAGGGAGAATTGGGGCCGCCCTCCACGCAGCTGCATGGTGTCACAGGTGTTCCCTGGCAGGGGGAAGTCCGCTAATTACCTCCCCTGTAAAGGGGGAGGCACTAGATATTGCCTGCATTTCCAGCCCACCCCCCACCTTTTCCCGGCAGGCCGCACTGGGAGGGACTCGGGGAAGACAAGCGAAATTCTCCTAGGAGATCCCGGGTGCTGCAGACAGAAGACGGAACCTCCCCACACTCAGAATTCCGGAACACGGCTGACTGTTTGGGGGAGGTTTAGGGCCGCCCTCCACGCAGCTGCCTGGTGTCACATGTGTTTTCCGCAGGGGGAAGTCCGCTAATTACCTCCCCTGTACAGGGGGAGGCACTAGATTCTACTTGCATTTCCATTCCACCCCCCGACTTTCCCTGGCAGCCCGCAATGTGAGGCACTCGGGGAAGACACGCGAAGGGCTCCTAGGAGATCTCGGGTGCTGCAGACCGAAGACGGAACCTCCCCACACTCAGAATTCCGGAACACGGCTTACTGTGTGGCGGAGGATTGGGGCCGAACTCCACGCAGTTGCCTGGTGTCACAGGTGTTCCCTGGCAGGGGGAAGTCCGCTAATTACCTCCCCTGTCCAGGGGGAGGCACTAGATGCTACCTGCATTTCCAGCTCAACCCCCGCCTTTCCCTGGCACCCCGCATTGTGAGGGACTCAGGGAAGACACTCGAAAGGCTCCTAGGAAATCCCGGGTGCTGCAGACAGAAGCCGGAACCTCCCCACTCTGAGAATAGCGGAACACGCCTGACTGTGTGGGGAAGGTTCGGGGCCGCCCCCCACGCAGCTGCCTGGTGTCACAGGTGTTCCCTGGCAGGGGGAAGTCCGCTAATTACCTCCCGTGTCCAGGGGGAGGTACTAGATTCTACCTGAATTTCCAGCCCAACCCCCGCATTTCCCGGCAGCCCGCACTGGGAATGACTCGGGGAAGACACGCGAAGGGCTCCTAGGCGATCGCGGGTGCTGCAGACAGAAGCCGGAACCTCCCCACTCTGAGAATAGCGGAACAGGGCTGACTGTGTGGGGGAGGTTCGGGGCCGCCCCCCACGCAGCTGCCTGGTGTCACAGGTGTTCCCTGGCAGGGGGAATTCCGCTAATTCCCTCCCCTGTCCAGGGGGAGGCACTAGATTTTACCTGCATTTCCTGCCACTCCCCCGAATTTCCCCGGCAACCCGCACTTGGAGGGACTCGGGGAAGACACGCGAAGGGCTCCTAGGAGACCCAGGGTGCTACAGACAGAAGATGGAACCTCCCCACCCTCAGAATTCTGGAACACGGCTGACTGTGTGGGGGAGGCTGGGGCCGCCCTCCACGAAGCTGCATGGTGTCACAGATGTTCCCTGGCAGTGGGAAGTCCGCTAATTACCTCCCTTGTCCAGGGGGAGGCACTAGATGCTACCTGCAATTCCAGCACAAACCCTGCCTTTCCCCGGCAGCCCGCACTGGGAGGGATTCGGGGAAGACATGCGAAATTCTCCTAAGAGATCCCGGGTGCTGCAGACAGAAGACGGAACCTCCCCAAACTCAGAATTCCGGAAAAAGTGTGACTGTGTGGGTGAGGATTAGGGCCTCCCTCCACGCAGCTGCCTGGTTTCACAGGTGTTCCCTGGCAGGGGGAAGTCCGCTAATTACCTCCCTGGTCCAGAGTTAGGTACTAGATGCTACTTGCATTTCCAGACCAACCCCAGCCTTTCCCCGGAAGCTCGCACTGGGAGGCACTCGGGGAAGACACTCGAATGGCTCCTAGGAGATCCCTGGTGCTGCAGACAGAAGACGGAAACTCCCCACACTCAGAATACCGGAACACGGCTGCCTGTGTAGGGGATGTTTGGGGCCGCCCTCCACGCAGCTGCCTGGTGTCACAAGTTTTCCCTGGCAGGGGGAAGTCCACTAATTACCTCCCCTGTCCAGGGGGATGCACTAGATGCTACCTGCATTTCCAGCCCAACCCCCGCCTTTCCCTGGCAGCCCGCACTGGGAGGCACTCGGGGAAGACACGCGAAGTGCTCCTAGGAAATCCCGGTTGCTGCAGAAAGAAGACGGAACCTCCCCACACTCAGAATTCCGGAACACATCTGACTGTGTTGGTGAGATTTAGGGCTGCCCTCCACGCAGCTGCCTGAGGTAACAGCTGTTCACTCTCAGGGGGAAGTCCACTAATTTTCTCCCCTTTCCAGGGGGAGGCACTAGTTGCTACCTGCATTTCCAGCCAAACCCCCGATTTCCCCGGCAGCCCGAAATGGGAGGCACTCTGGGAAGACACGCGAAGGGCTCCTAGGAGATTCGGGCGCTGCAGACAGAAGTCGGAACCTCCCCACACTCAGAATTCCGGAACACGGCGGACTGTGTGGGGGAGTATTGTCGCCGCCCTCCATGCAGCTGCCTGGTGTCACAGGTGATCCCTGGCATGGGGAATCCCTCTAATTACATACCCAGTCCAGGTGGAGGCACCAGATGCTACCTGTATTTCCAGCCCAACCCCAGCCTTCCCCCGGCAGCCCGCACTGGGAGGGAATCGGGAAAGACACGCAAATGGCTCCTAGATGATCCCGGGTGCTGCAGACAGAAGACGGAACCTCCCCATAATCAGAATTCCGGAACACGGCTGACTGTGTGGGGGAGGTTTGGGGCCGCCCTCCACGCAGCTGCCTGGTGTCACAGGTTTTCCCTGGCAGGGGGAATTCCGCTAATTACCTCCCATGTCCAGGGGGAGGCACTAGATGCTACCTGCATTTCCAGCTCAACCCCCAAATTTCCCCGGCAGCCCGCAGTGGGAGGGACTCGGGGAAGAACCTCGAAGGGCTCCTAGGAGATCCCGGGTGCTGCAGGCAGAAGACGTAACCTCCCCACACTCAGAATTCCAGAACACGGCTCACTGTGTGAGGGAGAATTGGGGCCGCCCTCCACGCAGCTGCATGTTGTCACAGGTGTTCCCTGGCAGGGGGAAGTCCGCTAATTACCTCCCCTGTAAAGGGGGAGGCACTAGATATTGACTGCATTTCCAGCCCAACCCCCACCATTTCCAGGTAGGCCGCACTGGGAGGGAGTCGGGGAAGACAAGCGAAATTCTCCTAGGAGATCCCGGGTGCTGCAGACAGAAGACGGAACCTCCCCACACTCAGAATTCCGGAACACGGCTGACTGTTTGGGGGAGGTTTAGGGCCGCCCTCCACGCAGCTGCCTGGTGTCACATGTGTTTTCCGCAGGGGGAAGTCCGCTAATTACCTCCCCTGTACAGGGGGAGGCACTTGATTCTACTTGCATTTCCATTCCACCCCCCGACTTTCCCTGGCAGCCCGCACTGTGAGGCACTCGGGGAAGACACGCGAAGGGCTCCTAGGGGATCTCGGGTGCTGCAGACCGAAGACGGAACCTCCCCACACTCAGAATTCCGGAACACGGCTTACTGTGTGGCGGAGGATTGGGGCCGACCTCCACGCAGTTGCCTGGTGTCACAGGTGTTCCCTGGCAGGGAAGTCCGCTAATTACCTCCCCTGTCCTGGGGGAGGCACTAGATGCTACCTGCATTTCCAGCTCAACCCCCGCAATTCCCCAGGCAGCCCCCATTGGGAGGCACTCGGGGAAGACAAGCGAAGGGCTCCTAGGAGATCCCAGGTGCTGCAGACAGAAGACGGAACCTTCCCACACTCAGTATTCCGGAACACGGCTGACTGTATGGGGGAGTTTTGGGGCCGCCCTCCAAGCAGCTGCCTGGTTTCACAGGTGTTCCCTGGCAGGGGGAATTCCGCTAAATTCTTACCCTGTCCAGGTGGAGGCACCAGATGCTACCTGTATTTCCAGCCCAACCCCAGCCTTCCCCCGGCAGCCCGCACTGGGAGGGACTCGGGGAAGACACGCAAAGGGCTCCTAGAAGATCCCGGGTGCTGCAGACAGAAGACGGAACCTCCCCACACTCAGAATTCCGGAAAACGGCTGACTGTGTGGGCGAGGTTCGGGTCCCCTCCACGCAGCTGACTGGTGTCACAGATGTTCCCTGGCAGGGGGAATTCCGCTAACTACCTCCACTGTCAGGGGGAGGCACTAGAGTCTACCTGCATTTCCAGCCCAACCCCCGCCTTTCCCTGGCAGCCCGCACTGGGAGGGACTCGGTGAAGACAAGCGAAGTGCTCCTAGGGGATCCCGGGTTCTGCAGACAGAAGACGGAACCTCCCTAATCTTAGAATTCCGGAACACGGCTGACTGTGTGGGGGAGGTTTGGGGACAACACCCACGCAGCTGCCTGGTGTCACACGTGTTCCATGGCAGGGGGAATTCGGCTAATTTCCTCCCCTCTCCAGGGGGAGGCACTAGATTTTACCTGCATTTCCAGGCCAACCCCCGCATTTCCCCTGCAGCCCGCACTGGGAAAGAATCGGGAAAACACGCTAAGGGCTCCTAGGAGATCCCGGGTGCTGCAGAGAGAAGACGGAACCTCCCCACACTCAGAATTCCGGAACTCGGCTGACTGTGTTTGGGAGGTTTGGGGCCGCACTCCACGCAGCTGCTTGGTGTCACAGGTGTTCCCTGGCAGGGTGAATTCTGCTAATTACCTCCCCTTCCAGGGGGAGGCACTAGATGCTACCTGTTTTTTCAGCTCAACCCCCGCCTTTCCCCGGCAGCCCACAGTGGGAGGGACTCGGGGAAGACAAGCGAAGTGCTCCTAGGGGATCCCGGGTTCTGCAGACAGAAGACGGAACCTCCCTAATCTTAGAATTCCGGAACACGGCTGACTGTGTGGGGGAGGATTGGGGACAACACCCACGCAGCTGCCTGGTGTCACACGTGTTCCCTGGCAGGGGGAAGTCGGCTAATTTCCTCCCCTCTCCAGGGGGAGGCACTAGATTTTACCTGCATTTCCAGGCCAACCCCCGCATTTCCCCTACAGCCCGCACTGGGAAAGAATCGGGAAAACACGCTAAGGGCTCCTAGGAGATCCCGGGTGCTGCAGAGAGAAGACGGAACCTCCCCACACTCAGAATTCCGGAACTCGGCTGACTGTGTTTGGGAGGTTTGGGGCCGCCCTCCACGCAGCTGCTTGGTGTCACAGGTGTTCCCTGGCAGGGTGAATTCTGCTAAATACCTCCCCTTCCAGGGGGAGGCACTAGATGCTACCTGCATTTCCAGCCCAACCCCCGCCTTTGCCCGGCAGCACTAACCGGGAGGCACTCTGGGAAATCACGCAATGGGCTCCTAGGAGATCCCGGGTGCTGCATAGAGATGACGGAACCTCCACAGACTCAGAATTCCGGAACACGGCTGACTGTGTGGGAGAGATTTGGGCCGCCCTCCACGCAGCTGCCTGATGTCACAGGTGTTCCGTGGCAGGAGGAAGTCCGCTAAAAACCTCCCCTGTGCAGTGAGAGGCACTAGATGCTACCTGCATTTCCAGCCCAACCCCCGCTTTTCCCCGGAAGCCCGCAATAGGGGGGACCCGGGAAAAATCGCGAAGGGCTCCTAGGAGATCCCAGGTGCTGCAGACAGAAGACGGAACCTTCCCACACTCAGTATTCCGGAACACGGCTGACTGTATGGGGGAGTTTTGGGGCCGCCCTCCAAGCAGCTGCCTGGTTTCACAGGTGTTCCCTGGCAGGGGGAATTCCGCTAAATTCTTACCCTGTCCAGGTGGAGGCACCAGATGCTACCTGTATTTCCAGCCCAACCCCAGCCTTCCCCCGGCAGCCCGCACTGGGAGGGACTCGGGGAAGACACGCAAAGGGCTCCTAGAAGATCCCGGGTGCTGCAGACAGAAGACGGAACCTCCCCATAATCAGAATTCCGGAACACGGCTGACTGTGTGGGGGAGGTTTGGGGCCGCCCTCCACGCAGCTGCCTGGTGTCACAGGTTTTCCCTGGCAGGGGGAATTCCGCTAATTACCTCCCATGTCCAGGGGGAGGCACTAGATGCTACCTGCATTTCCAGCTCAACCTCCAAATTTCCCCGGAGGCCCGCACTGGGAGGGACTCGGGGAAGACCCTCGAATGGCTCCTAGGAGATCCCGGGTGCTGCAGGCAGAAGACGTAACCTCCCCACACTCAGAATTCCAGAACACGGCTCACTGTGTGAGGGAGAATTGGGGCCGTCCTCCACGCAGCTGCATGGTGTCACAGGTGTTCCCTGGCAGGGGGAAGTCCGCTAATTACCTCCCCTGTAAAGGGGGAGGCACTAGATATTGCCTGCATTTCCAGCCCAACCCCCACCTTTTCCCGGCAGGCCGCACTGGGAGGGACTCGGGGAAGACAAGCGAAAGGATCCTAGGTGATCCCGGGTGCTGTATAAGATGACGGAACCTCCCCACACTCAGAATTCCGGAACACGACTGACTGTGTGGGTGAGGTTTAGGTCCGCCCTCCACGCAGCTTCCTGGTGTCACAGGTGTTCCCTCTCAAGGGGAAGTCCGCTAATTACCTCCCCTGTCCATGGGGAGGCACTAGATGCTACCTGCGTTTCCAGACCAACCCCCGCCTTTCCCCGGAAGCCCGCACAGGGAGGGACTCGGGGAAGACTCTCGAAGGGCTCCTTGGAGATCCCGGGTGCTGCAGACATAAGACGGAACCTCCCCACACTCAGAATTCCGGAACACGGGTGACTGTGTGGGTGAGGTTTAGGGCCGCCCTCCACGCAGATTCCTGGTGTCACAGTTGTTCCCTGGCAGGGGAAGTCCGCTAATTACATCCCCTGTCCAGGGGGAGGCACTAGATGCTACCATGCAATTCCAGCACAAACCCTGCCTTTCCCTGGCCAGCCCGCACTGGGAGGGATTCGGGGAAGACACGCGAAATTGTCCTAAGAGATCCCGGGTGCTGCAGACAGAAGACGGAACCTCCCCACACTCAGAATTCCGGAAAAAGTGTGACTGTGGGGTGAGGATTAGGGCCGCCCTCCACGCAGCTGCCTGGTGTCACATGTGTTCCCCGCAGGGGGAAGTCCGCTAATTACCTCCCCTGTATAGGGGGAGGCACTAGATTCTACTTGAATTTCCATTCCACCCCCCGACTTTCCCTGGCATCCCGCACTGGGAGGCACTCGGGGAAGACACGCGAAGGTCTCCTAGGAGATCTCGGGTGCTGCAGACCGAAGACGGAAACTCCCCACACTCAGAATTCCGGAACACGGCTTACAGTGTGGCGGAGGTTTGGGGCCGACCTCCACGCAGTTGCCTGGTGGTCACAGGTGTTCCCTGGCAGGGGGATGTCCGCTAATTATCTCCCCTGTCCAGGGGGAGGCACTAGATGCTACCTGCATTTCCAGCTCAACCCCCGCCTTTCCCTGGCACCCCGCACTGGGAGGGACTCGGGGAAGACAATCGAAAGGCTCCTAGGAAATCCCGGGGTGCTGCAGACAGAAGCCGGAACCTCCCCACTCTGAGAATAGCGGAACACGACTGACTGTGTGGGGGAGGTTCGGGGCCGCCCCCCACGCAGCTGCCTGTTGTCACAGGTGTTCCCTGGCAGGGGGAAGTCCGCTAATTACCTCCCCTGTCCAGGGGGAGGTACTAGATTCTACCTGAATTTCCAGCCCAACCCCCGCCATTTCCCGGCAGCCCGCACTGGGAAGGACTCGGGGAAGACACGCGAAGGGCTCCTAGGCGATCGCGGGTGCTGCAGACAGAAGACGGAACCTCCCCATACTCAGAATTGCGGAACACGGCTGATTGAGTGGGGGAGGATTGGGGCCGCACTCCATGCAGCTACCTGGTGTCACAGGTTTTCCCTGGCAGGGGAAGACCGCTAATTACCTACCCTGTCCAGGGGGAGGCACTAGATGCTACCTGCGCTTCCAGCCCTACCCCCGTCTTTCCCCGGCAGCCCGCACTGGGAGGGACTCTGGGAAGACTCTCGAAGGGCTCCTAGGAGATCCCGGGTGCTGCAGACAGAAGACGGGACCTCCCCACACTCAGAATTCCGGAAACACGGGTGACTGTGTGGGTGAGGTTTAGGGCCGCCCTCCACGAAGCTTCCTGGTGTCACAGGTGTTTCCCTCGCAAGGGGAAGTCCGCTAATTACCTCCCCAGTCCATGGGGAGGCACTAGATGCTACCTGCGTTTCCAGCCCAACCCCCACCTTTCCCCGGCAGCCCGCACTGCGAGGGACTAGGGGAAGACATTCGAAGGGCTCCTAGGAGATCCCGGGTGCTGCAGACCGAAGACGGAACCTCCCCACACTCAGAATTCCGGAACACGGCTGACTGTGTGGGCGAGGTTCGGGGCCGACCTCCACACAGCTGCCTGGTGTCACAGTTGTTCCCTGGCAGGGGGAAGTCCGCTAATTACATCCCCTGTCAAGGGGGAGGCACTAGATGCTACCTGCAATTCCAGCACAAACCCTGCCTATTCCCTGGCAGCCCGCACTGGGAGGGATTCGGGGAAGACACGCGAAATGTCCTAAGAGATCCCGGGTGCTGCAGACAGAGACGGAACCTCCCCACCACTCAGAATTCCGGAAAAAGTGTGACTGGGTGGGTGAGGATAGGGCCGCCCTCCACGCAGCTGCCTGGTGTCACATGTGTTCCCCGCAGGGGGAAGTCCGCTAATTAACCTCCCCTGTATAGGGGAGGCACTGAGATTCTACTTGAATTTCCATTCCACCCCCCGACTTTCCCTGGCATCCCGCACTGGGAGGCATCGGGGAAGACACGCGAAGGGCTCCTAGGAGATCTCGGGTGCTGCAGACGAAGACGGAAACTCCCCACACTCAGAATTCCGGAACACGGCTTACAGTGGCGGGAGGTTGGCGAACCGACCCTCCACGCAGTTGCTGTGTCACAGGGTTCCCTGGCAGGGGGATGTCCGCTAATTATCTCCCCTGTCCAGGGGGAGGCACAATAGATGCTACCTGCATTTCCAGCTCAACCCCGCCTTTCCCTGGCAACCCCGCACTGGGAGGGACTCGGGGGAAAGACAATCGAAAGGCTCCTAGGAAATCCCGGGTGCTGCAGACAGAAGCCGGAACCTCCCACTCTGAGAATAGCGGAAGGAACACGACTGATGTGTGGGGAGGTTCGGGGCCGCCCCCACGCAGTGCCTGTTCACAGGTGTTCCATGGAAGGGGGGGAAGGATCCCTAATACGGCCTTTACCCTCCCAGGGGGACGGTTACTAGATTCTACCTGAATTTCCAGCCCAACCCCGCATTTCCCGGCAGCCCGCACTGGGAAGGACTCGGGGAAGACACGCGAAGGGCTCCTAGGCGATCGCGGTGTGCTCCAGGACAGAAGACGGAACCTCCCCATACTCAGAATGCGGAAACACGGCTGATTGGGGGGGGAGGATTGGGGCCGCACTCATGCAGCACACCTGGTCACAGTTTTCCATGGCAGGGGGAAGACCGCTAAACTACCTGTCCAGGGGGAGGCACTAGATGCTACCTGCGCTTCCAGCCTTACCACCCGTCTTTCCCGGCAGCCCTCCCACTGGGAGGGACTCTGGGAAGACTCTCGAAGGGCTCCTAGGAGATCCAGGGTCTGCAGACAGAAGACGGGACCTCCCCACACTCAGAATTCCGCGACAAGGGTGACTGTGTGGGTGGGTTTAGGGCCGCCCTCCACAAGCTCCTGGTGTCACAGGTGTTCACTGCAAGGGGAAGTCCCTATTACCTCCCAGTCCATGGGGAGGCACTAGATGCTACCTGCGTTTCCAGCCCAACCCCCACCTTTCCCCGGCAGCCCGCACTGCGAGGGACTAGGGGAAGACATTCGAAGGGCTACCTAGGAGATCCCGGGGCTGCAGACCGAAGACGGAACCTCCCCACACTCAGAATTCCGGAACACGGCTGATGGTGTGGGCGAGGTTCGGGGCCGACCTCCACACAGCTGCCTGGTGTCACAGTTGTTCCCTGGCAGGGGGAAGTCCGCTAATTACATCCCCTGTAAGGGGGAGGCAACTAGATGCTACCTGCAATTCCAGCACAAACCTGCTACCCTGGCAGCCCGCACTGGGAGGGATTCGGGGAAGACACGCGAAAATTGTCCTAAGAGATCCCGGGCGTGCTGCAGACAGAAGACGGAAACACTCCCACACACTCAGAATTCGGAAAAAGTGTGACTGTGGGGGTGAGGATTAGGGCCCGCCTCCACGCAGCTGCCTGGTGCACAGGTGTTCCCCGCAGAGGGAAGTCCGATAATTACCTCCCCTGTATAGAGGGGAGGCACTAGATTCTAATGAATTTCCATTCCAACCCCCGACTTTCCCTGGCATCCGCACTGGGAGGCACTCGGGGAAGACACGCGAA